>NC_071276.1:416843-471843 GCF_023375685.1 Ictalurus furcatus
CACACCTGAAAAATTATGTTTAAAGATATTTTTCTGAAGGAAAAGTCGATTCATCAAAGGGGGAAAAGATGCAGCAAGTGAAAGCCACATTTCTTCAGTTAGCGGTTCCTGTCCCTTCACTGTGATGTTATCTAGTCTCACGGTCACTTCAATTCACAAACCTTGGTCTCATGAACCAGTGGAAAAGTTCTTTTTACCCGCCCACCTGAGGAACACATCATTAGCATCTTTAAATAAAGAAGGATTCTGTCATTCGAGGGTCTGATGGTAGTGATGACAGACAGCGTGATTACAGATGTGTTTAGATTTAACATTTTGTCCTTCACAAAACATAACTCTGCAGAACACTGGTCACCAACCCTGTTCCTGGAGATCTTCCTTCCTGAAGACTTTCACTCTAACCATAATCCTGCACACCTGGCCAGTTAATCATTGCTTTAAGAAGTTCCTGATCAGCTGAAGCAGGTGTGTTAGATTTTGGTTGGAGATGAAACCTGCAGGAAAGTAGATCTCAAGGAAGAGTGTCGGTGACCCCTGCTTCAGAATGAATGAATAACTGACCTGGCTTTAAACAAACTCCATCTGAACAGATCGCCTGCTCACTGTAATGATCTTTCAGCTGTCATTCCCACCTGGTGTGTGTGTGTGTGTGTGTGTGTGTGTGTGTGTGTGTGTTTACAGATCCTGTGTAACGACTGTCAGCACCGCTGTACTGTAGATTTCCACGTGTTGGGGATGAAGTGTGGTGGCTGTGGCTCCTATAACACCTCGCAGGATTGATGCAGCTTCTGATCAACAACAAAACAAGCCTAAAAAAATATACCTGTTCCACTTCTCTCATCATTTCCTCCGACTTCTTATCTTCTTTCTACCTCTTATCTATTTCTTTCACCCAGCTCCATTATTAACCGACGTTAAGTTGAAACACCATCCTGCTCGGCCTAAGACGGAGACCTGCGATTTCCCCTTCTCCTATCCCTGCTCACCGATATTTGATGTCAGTCCTCCATCATGTCATGACTTCTTCACAGACTGGATGTTTTTGTGAACAGTGTGTGAGCATTGACACTTTGGGACAGCAGCTCATCTAAAACATCATTTGTGTATGTTATTTCTGAGCCTGGGTTTCTCGTTCAGCTCCATCGTTGATGCTCTGTCGTAGATGACGTGATGTTACTTCCTCTGATTCCTGTACACACATCATCACAACATCGTTTTGAGAAAAAAAACCCTTCAAACATGATGGTGCAAATTTCACGTAGAGCTGGGTAATACCATTACAATGTGTGCTGTATGTAAGTGGTGTGGAATTAAATGGATGTTGGGATCCAGGCTTCTATTGATGTATCAGTTCTTCAGCATCAGTGCTGCTAATAAAATAATTTTAAAAAACGTAATTAAGCTAACCGTGTAGTTATCGTACTAAAGCAAAACTCATTTCCTGAGAGTAAAACCACCACCTTGACATGAGGATGCAGCGAATAAACATGATATCTCAGTAATGAACTTTACTTCATGTACATTTAGACCTGTGTTATCAAATATTTTGTCAGAATTTCCTGGAAAGAATGCCTAAAGGATGTCAATTTGTATGTAACCCATCCCCTTTATTAGAGGTCTTCAATTCAGATTCCTGGAGGAACCCGTTGGAGAACCAGGCCTTCACTGGTTGTTTCATGTCTTTCTGTGAAATTTCCTTCAGCATATAGGTCTACTGTAATTTGTGAATACAGACGAAGATCTGTAGAGAATATAATACTAGCCATACAGAAACATTTAGATTGGTTACCAGAAATCAGAGATGAAACTTATAGAAGTGTTATGTGATAAAAAATAAGCAGACACATTTTCTGTAAGTTAAATAATTCAATGTAAGTAATGTTAAGTGAGTTAAATAGTGAGTGGAACCTTGAGCTAGAACCTTAGCCACCTGATTAGCGCTATGTTTGGATTGGATTTTGACCCACTTCAAAATCATTTTGGATTAAAAACATGATCAATGAACATGGATCCATGTATAAAATACTGTAGATTGTTGAATCATCTTGTCAGGTTTGTGCCATTTTTATTCTCAGAGTCCTCACGTGAGGTGACGCTTCAATCCTGTCAGGAAGATAATGGAGAGAACTTCTCGTTTCATCGAGAGTAACATCAGCACTACAGACACAGCGAAACATTTACAAAACCACACAAACAATATTTATATTGTATTATATTTAACATTTTCATATTAGAACATGTTAGCCCGGACGCTAACAAGCCATCTCTATGGAAGGCTGTGGGACAAAATGGCAGCCATTGATTTCTTTGCCCTGCTATTCATTCATTCACTCACAGTTTAGTGTCCCGTTTCAATCAGTGAGATAGTTGAATGTTAACGTTTCTTATAGTTTTTAGTCTTTACAGTTTGTGTCCATGAGTAAATTGCACAAGCCATGCTAAACTCTAGCTTTTTGTGTTTTATGTAAGTATGTTAGACCAGCACAAGGACTGTTATCAGCTAGCTAAAGGTGCTGTCAATTTGACTTGATTCGAGAGGCTTTATAAAAAGTTCAGATTTTTTTTAATTATCAAAGGATAATTTCTATACAGAACTGGTTATAAATCTTTAGAGCTACTGTAATAGCAACTATTAAAAAAGGTGTTCATTCACAGGAATCTGAGATGAGAGTATCACCACCAGGGACTTGAATACACTTGACACAAACTGCAATAAATTTCTCAGCACATTTAGTGCTTTACAGACTCAAACACTAAAGCAGGCACTTGTTAAAACAACCATAATGTGTTTATGTTCCCCATTTATTACAGAAAGTTGTCCTCCGCTAGTTCCCATCACCTCGGGACTTGTGTGGTTTTAAAAATGGACAATTCTGGATCATTTATAAAATATTCTGAAAGCCATTAAAGGCAGCTGCAGTCCAGTTCCAGGAAGAAGCCATGGCAGGGTGTTTGTGCTGGAGAAACTCCACTTCATAACCTCAACTAAAACTGAGGAGACAAGTTCTACAACCGTGTTGGATTCGAGAACTATAAAATATAACTGCCAAACTTAAATAGTTCGAATGAAATTGGACAAAATTACACTTTGGTTGACTCTAGTATGCGGCCATTAAATATTAAAGATTTAACTTCATAATTAGTTCCTCATAATTCATGGAAATAGTTCCAGTAAAAGCCATTATGAACATTCTGTACATAGTTGATTTTTTTAATTTTTTTTTTTAATTTTATTTTTTTTAAGTGAAGATGGTGCATATTGTTGTAGGGTTCAGATCTACAGATGGTGTAAAGATGTTAACACTCAGTTATGTTTTTCTTTACAGTATTGTCACTTCTAGTGAAATGCCTACAGAAGAAAGGATGAAGTTTGGATGTCGCCCCCCCCTGTTTGGGACAAATATCAAGCACATTTGTAGTGAAGTGTTTATTTTTTTTTCTTAAATCACTCTGTACAAGATTGTAAAGTGCATGAGCAAATCTGTCAGAACCTACAGTTCAGGCAAACTAGCATGAACACTTCAAATAAACTTCGAAGCAGTGCTCAAACAGCAGCAACTATTTCATGAAAAGATGCTGCACAGGAAGCTTGACATGACCTAATCCCCTGATGACATCACAACCTGTGGCTGAGAGGAAATCAGAGTTAGACTTAAACACACCAACAGAGAGGTTTGAGAAAATCAAGTTGTCCATCTTTAAAGGACCTCTGGGTTCTCGGGATCTGTCGATTTGCTGTTCTGTTGTGTGGGTGTGGCCTGGGGTCTGTTTGACAGATCCCTCATACTGGTTTCCCTCACGATCGGTCTTGCTTGCCTGTAAACACATACTTGTTAATGCTCAAGTTAGAGCTCCAGTGTTAAACCATTTACCAACCCAGATAATTAGCTGTAGCATCTACCTCCGATTTGCAGCCTTCTTCTTCTGTATAATTCCAACGATGAGTCCAAGGACAATGACTCCGACAGCCAATCCCAAGGTGGCGTAGATGACCGGCCCCTGCATGATCCCGCCGACCTCATGCTCACAGTGCTCTCCTCCGTAACCCAACGCACATTTGCAAGTCATCTGTCCATCCAACACACACTCGCCGTTCCCATTACACTGCCTCGCCCCACACGTTTCAGAGTCCACACTTTCCACCTTAACGTCACTCGGGTCAGGCCTGAGAGACGTAGGACTGTCCACTACTTCAGGAACAGATGGATGGAAGGATTTTGGAGACAAGCCAATGCTGGTGCTGATTTTCTTCACTAAACCAGGGCCAGCAGAAGCTCTTGGCCGTGGTGGAAGTGGAGTTTTAGAGCTGGGACGAACTTTTGGAGCAACACCCTCAGCAGATTTAGCTTGGTCTTGGACACCTGAAACCCAAAAGGGGGGGGGGGGGTCAAAGATGCATCAAAGGCTGTAGAAAGTTGACTCTACATTTCCTCAAACCAGGAGACGACCCAAGAAAAGAAAACTAGCTGGCTTCTGATATTGATTAAGACTGGAAAAAGGCAGGAAAAGGAAGTGACAAGTTTCTCCTAACTTCTTTAAAAAACAAAAAACTCATCATCTCAGTAAAAGGAATAACCACTCTATGCTTCATTACACTGGGAGATGGTGATGTGTGACAGGACAATCCACAGAAAAGAGTGCAAGATGGTATTAAAGAGACATTGTACTAAAATATTCTGAAATCTGGCCAAGTCCTGAATCAGAGCACATTAGACTCATTTCCTCACAGATCTCATCCGAGTCGTCAGTACAGTCTGGATCACCATTGCAGAACTTCTCTAGGGGTACACATTCTTCTCCACGGAGACATGGCTTGGTGCCCGATGGGCATCGTGGGTCAATGCCGCAGCTCATTTCATCAGTGGAGAGGAAACCCCACCCACAGCGGCATGTCCTTCCACCTGGAAACGCCAAGCACAGCTGACTGCAGCCACCATTTCCACTGGAGCACAAATTAGTGCCTAAGAACACACAGCAGGAGATGGGGATGTCAGCAGGTGAAGCACTTCATTTCTCAGCTCAGCATTTTTGTATCAATATATCCTTTATATAAAAAGGCATTAAATATTTAGTGAAAGAGGCCAAAAACAAAATTAGATCCACTTAGATTGACAAAATGACAATTCAGTTTAAGGTCATTCTTGGAGTGAACCAGGATATAATTGCAGGTTAAGTGGCCTTGTGTTATGATATTTGCTTCAATGTTGCAGAAAGGTCCATATTTAAACCTCTAAACAGTGGGTGTAGATAAATATCTAGATTTACTCACCGTTCTGACTGGGTTTATGGAAAGCCTTTATGTCCAGCACGTCCGTTTTCACCTTAAACCACATCTTCGCTGTCTGATGATCCTCACTGAACCAGCACTTTATGGAATCTGCACGGACACAGTCGCATTGAATTAATCTTCAGCTGCTAAATTGATAGTCAGTAGAAAGGAAGTGATTGCGTACCAGTCTTTGTGAGCCAGACAAGGATATTGCTGGCTAATGTGAACGCCACTACAGGCTCCTCACTTGTCAAGACCTTATGTTCAGATCCATCAATTCTAACTGAGGTGAGGAGTCCCAGACCTGCAGGACAAACACAGATTAGCTTGCACATAAGTGCAATTTCATTAAGATTTTTGTACAACCCAAGAGCAGATAACGCTCACTAGTGTCGGCCCAGTAAAGCATGGTCCCATCATTCGAGAGGCTCAGTGAGACTGGATTAATGGCTCCATCCCAAACCACAGTGCGGTTCCCTCCATCCATGTAGGTGCACTCCAGACGAGTTCCTGTTCCTTGCAGCTCAGCATTACTGAAACACAGCCGCCCTGACGGAGGGTGCAGAGCGATGGCCTGCACCCTGCCTTTGTCAATGATCAGGGCAGTGTTTATTCCATTTGCTGAAGTCACGTACACACCAGGTTGATCTGTGGAGCTCCAGAACACATTCAGTGTGCTGTAATCAACAGCCATCGCTGCTATCGAACCCTTCCTCAGCTTAAACAGCGTCCCACGCCATGTTACACCCGCCTCCTTCAGTTTAAACAGGCCCATGGCACCAGTGGTTGCGTCCCAAATGTAGAGCACCTGTTCCCTCAGGACCAGGTCAAAAGCTGTAGCTACCTTCGCTTCAGGGAGATCAAATCTCTGATGCTCCGGCCAGTCATGAAGACCAATGCCTGAAGTTCTGCTTTGTACAGAGACCTGAAATTTCCATACACAACAGGATTCACAAGCAAGTCTAGTGAATGCAAAGTTAATGGAAACAATATTTCTACAACAAGACTGGATGCATGTGTACCCGTGATATTGAAGTGGGGGACATGAGCAGAAGGAAGGGGTCATCTAGCTTGGAACACGTCAGTCCATCATCATTCAGCAGGAGTTGAAGTGGGCATTTGCAGACTGCGTTCAGTCCAGATGCCAAGACACACAGGTGAGAGCAGGGCTTTAATTCACATGGGTTCTCAACACTCGGCTGCAGTAAGGCATGAAGCACCTGTGTAAACAGATCGTACACTTGTTTACTTGGTATCATCGGACAAGAAATCCCCCACTGTTCCTTTAGCTGGCTGGTGCTCTCCAACGTTCTTTTAGCATTCCATGATTGACTAAACCCACTAGATAGCTTTCCATGGAGTGCTAGCTGGCCAGCAGCCTACAATGTTCCTCTTATTTAGTGCTGTAGTTCAAAGGCAGCTAAAGCCTCCCCAGTGAGGTCTTGACCACTTGTGTAACTGAACAACCAAACCCTTATCTTAAATCAGAGCTGAAATTATATGTGGAGACATCAAACAGCAAATAGGAAGCGCTCATTCACCATTACATGACTCAGAAGTGGTACTTCCCTTGAGACTCAATGGTTGGCCGAGCCGTTTGAGCAGAACCACTTGCTGCTTTCCCGTCATCTTCTGAGCTTTCTGGATGGTTCCTCTGTGTTTGTCAGACCAGTAGACCAAATTTCCAAGCACTGATAATGAGAATGGACTCTGAGTCTCCAGCTGCAGGATCTTCAAGATACAAATTTTTTAATTTCAGAATTAACAAAGCAAATCAATCCACCGAGCAGATATTAAACATTAAAAAAAAAAAAAAACCCTAAAATTAGCAGCTGCTCATCAAACTAGGAGGTGGCTGAAATTTACTTTAACATCATCTCCATCCAGTGTGGCTGATCCGATACAGGGCAGTTTCTCATCAGCCCAGTAGAGCCGGTTCTGAAGCAGATCCACTGCTAAACCCACAGGCCAGTGCAGAGAGCGACGCACCAACACTCGTCTGTTTGAGCCATCCATCCCTGCTCTCTCAATCTGAGCCTCATCACCCGTTTCTGACCAGAACATCACACTGATACAAAAATACAATGACTGTTATTCACAGGGAAAAGTCTTGCACATTGTGACTTAAAATGCCTACATGAATTATAATCAAGACATGTATGGACACACCCAGTTTATTATATAGTAAGGCTTTACCCTTTTTGAGGTAGCAAGGCCAGTGAACGCAGTTCGTCTACATTGTCGTCCACAATGACCACAGGCTCTGCCCTATAACCGTCCAAGCACACTGCATTTATTTGTCTTTCTGCGCTGTCTGTCCAGTACAGGTTCCGCCCCACCCAATCCACTGCTACACACTCCGTCCTGATGCCTACAACGACCCAAAAAAAATCCACTCTCATCTTTTCAACTTCAGGTGTTTAAAAGACATTATGCTGATTTTAGGTGTTGGACTGCACCTTGGATTAGCGTTCCTCTGCTATTCTGGTCTAGTGTAGTCCACATTATAGCCTCAGCATCCATGTTTATCCAGTACACTTTCTGCTCCTTCCAGTCGTAATCCAGAGAAAGGACAGGTTGCTTCTCAGAGGAGAGAACTTTGAGGGTGGTGCTCCTGAGATTGACGAGGAAGATGTCTGACTCTATAGAGGCTAACAGGTATCCCTCATCTGAAAACACAGGAAAGGACATGCCAAACGGTTCATAAAACCTGACTATTGGCAAGATCATTGGGCAACAAAAGTTTTATAGTGTCTGGAAACATTAGTAACTAGCCTAAAAATGAACACATTGGACAAGAAGAAACACTGCTGTAATTAGCATAAAAACCACCTTTTCGATTACACGCAAGGCTAGCATATCTAGAGCAGAATTATTTAATGGTTCAAATAGAATTAATAAATTAAGTACAATTCTTCCTCTTGAGTAGGGAATAATTATAGAAGCCAGTTAGCATGAGAAACTGCTAATTGACTGCTTTTCCAAGATCTTTTTACACATTAATCTGGATGGATACCCCACTCTGCACAGGGACTACAGCTTCTCACGTACCACTGTATGCATTTGGTGCATGTTCACAGCCATCTTCTCAATCACATGACCACATCAGTGTGCAAATGAATCAGGACACATCATAATCCAGTTTCCTCTTTACCTGTAATCTTACAGCTGTGTCCATCAGGCTCCAGGATATAACCCCGATTACAGGAGCACTCATACGAGCCACCCGAGTTCATACAGGAGTGATCACACACATCTGGAGTCTTCACACACTCGTCCACATCCACACACTTCACCCCACCGTCTACTGGCTCGTAACCTTTCCTGCACCAGCAGCGCTACAAACACACAGTCACCAACCACATGGCTGTAGATTCACAGTAAAATGGCAAATAAGGTCATAATAGAACAAAATATTACTTTTAAACAAAAATGCTCAGACTTGTGGGTCAACCACAGTGAATTAGACTCTGGCCCATGATTGGTTAATAACTAATGAGAGTAAATGAAGTAGTCACCTGTTACTACATAAATGATGTAGTGTAAATAGAGGAAGAGGCTTACTGTTCCTTTGGGCGCTCTGTAGCAGTCCTGTGCACATTGCGATTGGTCAGAACATGTGTCACTCTTGCAGGCTCCTCCCTCATCTGATTTGTCTGCACAGTCAGCGTCACCATTACAGAGGAGCGAGGGGTCCAAACACTCCAAACTGTCGCACTGGAACTGATCAGGGGGGCAAGATACAGGCTCACCTGTCACACATACACAGTTAGATGTTTAGGAGTGAAGGGTTCTAAAGATTGCTAATTCACAGCAGCGTTAAGCCACAGGATCCATCAGCAGTTGTGTACAGATGGACTGGAGTTGGAAGAACAGTATTTGAGATTTTTAAATATTAAGATGTGCCCCAGTTCAAACCACGCCGATAATTTTAGGACCTATGGAGCAGATATTATGGAGCAGATATTTTCCTGAAGTCCACAGAAATCTTAACTTACTTCCTTATTTAAGGAACATCTAAATATAACAGAATGACCCTTCAGATACTTTATGAAATTGAGGAGCTCAGCATCAGTAATTCTGTAATGCTGCTCCGTCATCATAGTGACGAGTAACCATAAATCTGACTCACATCCGGCCTCGTCGCTCTCGTCTCTGCAGTCTTTGGTGCCATCGCAGCGCCAGCTCTGAGGAACACACCGAGTCTGAGACGCACACGGCCACTGAAACTCTCCACACTCCACCGAAGACTCTGTACAGTTCTACACACAAACAGGAACTGATTGAAGTTTTGGACAAACGTGAAGGTACACACTTCCTCTTAGAGAAAGCAACACCAACTCCGTTCCCCACCTGAGCATGAACATCAGGGTTACCTGTTCATCGGACATGTCCTTGCAGTCGTTCTCTCCATCACAGATCCACTCCTGCAGCACACACTGCTGATTGTCTAGGCAATGAAGCTGATCAGCAGCACACTCCGCCTGTGACACACACCCATCCTCATCCGAGTGATCTTGGCAGTCTGGATAACTGTCACAACGCATGTTGATGGACACACATTGACCGTTACTGCACTGGAATTCACCACTGCTGCAGCGCCCGTCGCCTGGATGGAGAAAAACAAGAGAAAAGGTGAACCAGAAACATTTAATCTTGTTTAAAAACGAGAAACACGAGAGTTCCATTACCACAGTCAGCTTCATCACTGCCGTCTTCACAGTCGGCTTCTCCGTCACAGATAAACGATTCAGAAAGGCAGCGTTTTTTGTCGCAGCGGTGAAAGCAGCCCTCCTCTGGGTTAAAACAGTCCACCTCATCTGATCTGTCCTGGCACTGTGCTACACCATCACACAACTGCTTCTTCTCGACACACATCTTCCCATGAGCACACTGGAACTGACCTGACATCACGGACAACACAGGATTAAACATCTGTACTGGAATTTCACTGGAATACCGTGACTCAATCCGTCTGTGTGTTTGGGAAGCAGCACATGCTTGAGTTAAATCCATTCACCTGAATGAAAACCTGATTAAAAGCTTTACCCATTACATACATGCCCATTACCTCATTTCCACATCAAGAACAATAAGACCGCTGTTCCAGTGGTTTATCCTGCAGCTTCTCCACACCATCACTGACTCACCTGGTTAACCAGCCCATAAACACACTAAAGCAGCAGCGTGGCTTCCAAAAATTTACACTTAACCTGTGAAAAACATGATTTCAGTCAGTCAGTACATTACAGACTCACCAACAGTGCACACGGAGGAACACGCCTCTTCATCAGAGCCATCAGGACAGTCCTTCTCTCCATCACACACATGGCTGTGAAGCACACACTCAGAACCATCTTTACACGGAATGAAGCCAACCCGACAGCGCAGAGGCTCCTGGGCACTCACACGAACACCTACAGAGAGAGAAACATGGCTGTGATGTTAATATCAACTGCTGCTTGTATACAGGTGATTAAGTTAAGGTACGCATTTCATCTAGTCCAAACACTGAAGTGTACATAGCATTATTACGAATGACTTTCAAGATATCAAGATGGGGGTGAATTAAAAATGGCCCCACTGTGTATATAAAATAAAATAGTTTAGAAACCCTTTTCACACCCTATATAGTGGAATAGTGCAGCAGCTGGGGAACTGAACAGCTAAACAGATTTTAATTTCTAGACTCACCAAAGTACACCACAATGAAAAGGGTTGTTCTTTAGAAACCATGCTTTTGTAGCATTGCTACAAGGTGTGTGTGGTTTAAAAAAAAAAAAAAAAAGAAGAAGAAGAAGAAAAAAAAGGTAGAGTTGCATTTTTTTGCTATTAATTTAAGTAAAATGGTTTAAACCCTGATTTTTTTATTATTATTATTTATTTATTTATTTTCCAGCTTCTACAGGTTGAAGCTGGATCTCCTTTCAAACAACTCCTGACTCCAGGATGTTGGAGAAAGAAGGTGTGTTCTCAAATTTAAAAACACCTCACGTCTCATTGGACAGCTTCTCCACGTGGAGATCAAATGAAGATCTGAAGCCCAAATGGCGTTCATTTAAATCCAGGATCTCCACAAACAGATCTTCAAGCTGAGCATGTGAGCTGCTCTCAGCTAAGCAGGTTGTTGGAGTGAATGTGGCTGTAATCTGACCTGGCAGAAGAGCAGAGAGAGTCCAGGCCGCGATGCTCAGCGTCCACAACACCCGCAAAATCCGCACCGCCCGCATGACTGCAAACAGGGACCTGCGCACGCCCTGCTCATTTATAGGCGCACGAGCCGCACTAAGTGCATTCATTTAACGCCGTTGTTCAATTATTAGCCTAATTACTTGACCGGATAATTCAGGGGAAGATATGTCCGTTTTCGGGGATTTCTAAACACTTAAATGCATTTAATTCCACCAGAATGATCCACCTGGTTATTTTTAAGCTTGAACCGTGTTTCACGCGGATGTGTGATATATTGTCACGTGACATATTAAACACGCGTATCTTTTACCTGGGAAGGTGCATGTGGTGTACCTATAAAGCTTTACTCTAAAATAGACATTGAAGATAAGAGGTGCATTTCATCATCATTATAGTACATGTTTATTAACACGTTTTGATACAGTAAAGAGGAAACTTTTCTCCCGATCGTGTTGAGAAAAAAAGGTACAATACGTTCAACTCGGTGTGGGTTAGTGACACCTCGTGGTCAAAATACGAAGTGCAGCTGTTAATCTACAGACAAATGCAGCAATAAATAATTTAAAAATATCTCCTCGTGGGATAATCCTATATATATAAAACATTACATCTGGTATATCTTGTTGACTAACACACATAACATATTATTATTATTATTATTATTATTATTATTATTATTATTACATTTATCTGTGTCCTGGTCCTTTATATTTATCCTACAGTAGCGTACCTACTCTGCTCTGCTCCTGGACTTGTTACCTGAACTATGAAATTTGTTGATTTGTACAATGAATAACAATATCTACATCATATTTATAGAATGTAGTATATACGTATGTTTTATGATGTAGGTGGGACTGTGTTTTTATAAATGATTAAAATTTATGATTAATAATAATAAATATTTAATGTATATCAAGTTTATTTGTTGATCTTGGGTTTATGGAATTTTTCCTTAAATATCAGACTGCGCTGTTTTCTTTATTGGTTCCAGATTTCAGGTTCTGAACTAACCCTAGATGTGTGTGTGTGTGTGTGTGTGTGTGTGTGTGTGTGTGTGTGTGTGTGATGACTTTCAGTGTGTGATGCCCTGTTCAATGTTCTCAGGACTTTTCTGAATTAGGTGTGTGTGTGTGTGTTTGTGTGTGTTGAACAGGCGTCACATCCAGTGTGTTTTCCCGCCTCACACCCAGTGTTCTCGGGATAGGCTCCGCATCAGCCAACACTCTGACCAGGATAAAGTGCTTACTGAAAGTGAGTGAGTGATAGTGTGTGTGATGTGAGTGTGTGTGTATGTGTGTGTGTGTAATGATAGGTCTGAGGTTGCTTATCTTCCCAATGCATGAAGAGATAACTTCTCCACCCCAAGCAGACCCTTGAGCACACACACACACACACACACACACACACACACACACACACAACACTTCCTCCACCTGCGCTGAGGAGCTGGGTGTGCTCTCTGTGTTGTGTTTTCGGTTCTCCTTTGTGAAGCCAGATGGGAGTGTGTCTTCTGAATTGCGAGAGTCTCCTACATTGCAAGAGGTAAGAACACAAACACACTCACAATCTTACACACACACATACACACAATTCTGAAATAACTTAAATTCCCTCCACTGCTAACAGGCAGCCGTTACAGGGTGATGAGTGTTTGGCAGCGTTGGGCACCCAAATATAGCCCTAATCACCACACACACACACACACACACACACACACATGCACAGACACGGGCCTTAAACATGACTTTGCATTGTGGGTGTGTGCCAGAAAGTTTATTTCACACACCCTGATGTGTAACTGAACATGTCAACACATCTCAGTGACAAAACCACAAGGACCACACATTTCCCTTAGTGCGCCTGTGTGTGTGTGTGTAAGTATATATGTGTGTGTATGTGTGTTTGTGAGAGAGAGAGAGCGACCCCAGTTAACATTCCCCCCACGCCCCGTCTATATCTCCAGCGTTCTGTCCATCACGTCAGGATGAGGAGAGGGAGAGGAGGATGAAGGAGCGAGTAGTGAATAAGTAAGAGCGAGTGAGAGAAGAGGAGCAGCTATGAAGGGAACAGCACTCGTCCTGTTTACAGCCACCGTTGCCATCGTCACAGGTACCACACACACACACACACACACCTTTACACTACAGACAGACAGTGTGTATAATGTGAGTCACTATTTCCTGATTAGCCATGTGCCTCTACTCTTGTTAAAGATATATAGCAGGGGTTAATCATATACAGGGTCCTCGTGTGTTTTAATCAGAGTGGTGTTTATTTCTGCAGGATCGTTCAGTCCTCGGTGTGTTAATCATATACAGGGTCCTCGTGTGTTTTAATCAGGAGTGCTGTTTATTTCTGCAGGATCGTTCAGTCCTCATTGTGTGCAGTCACATCATTCACTTAGTGTATTATTATTACTATACGAGGATGTTCTGCAGAAAAGTCATTTACATAAGTAAACATTGTATATACGGTATACTGTACTCTGATTAAAATAAACCATGCAAATAACATCTTCAGGTACTTTAAGGATTGAATAAATAAATGTCACAGGTTCAGCCCTGAAAGTGGTGCAACAGAAAAGTGTTCATCCTCTGGTCAGGAGATCGCAGGAGTCCAGAAGAGACAAATTCACCGTTCTCTCTGGGTGGGAGGGGCAAACTCACTCTCTCTCTCTCTCTCTCTCTCTCTCTCTCTCTCTCACTCTCCACTGTCAATCACAGCGACACTAGATAATCGTAGCTCGTGTATGTGGAAGAGGGCGGATAGCGCGTTCCTCCCAGTGTGTCACACCGCCCTGTGGCGGCAATTTACAGGCAGTTGATTCGTCTCAGTCTCTGTGTATATCTCTTGTTCTTTCTGACTCTCTCTCTCTCTCTCTCTCTCCTTATGTGTCTACAGATGTTGTAGTTGGGGCAGATGTTTGTGCCTCCTGCCACCCGAACGCCACCTGCGATGACAAGACAGATGGCTCTGGAGGGAAAGTGTGTAACTGCATGTACGGCTTCGTGGGAAATGGCAGAACTTACTGCCAAGGTCTCATTCCTCCACTTCCTGTAGCATCTCTACAACTTCCTGTATCATTTTAACAGCTCCTCATCCATTTTTGTATCGTATGACTTCTGTTTAGTTTTACGAACTTCCTGTCGGTGGTTATAAGGATCGTTATGCCCATGTAGTGTTTACAATGAGGCTTTCAATGCCAATCCTAAACAAAATAAAAACAACTTTACTTCTAAATTTGAATATTTTATTAATTAAATTTTGCTAGGTGAAATTTGTTATGTTTGTGTAAATAAAACACTTTTGATAGCTTGATTGTTTGGAAATATAAAGCTGCTTTATAATGAAGTTCAGTGATTTGACTCTGTATGTGATGATGTCACAGATAAAGATGAGTGTCAGCTGGGGAGGATCTGCGGCGATCACAGCAGGTGTCACAACACCTACGGCAGCTACTTCTGCACGTGTGTGTCGGGTTACAGCCCCACCAACCACCAGGCCGTGTTCATCCCCAACGATGGCACATACTGCCACGGTGAGGTGCACACACTCACACTTCCACATCTACTATGAGGCTAACTGCTCTGAGGTCTGCGATGTCTGATCTGTCTGATGCAACTGAGCTGAACACAGGTCTGATTTGTTCACCTTCATAGCTGTGTGTGTGTGTGTGTGTGTTTTCTCACAGATGTGGACGAGTGTATCGTGGACGGTGTTTGCGGTGAAGGCGGTGTGTGTCTGAACACAGCCGGTGACTTCTACTGCACGTGCAGAACCGGATACACAGTTCAGAACGGATCAGAACCGTTCCAGCGTCACACACAGTCTGCATACTGCGAGAGTGAGTACTCAAACACATACACACACACACACGCCCTATTGATACGTTTATCTAAATTATAACAGACACAATATTCAGGTTTGATATTCAGCATTGTTAAAACGTCTTGAACTATCATGATATAAATAAAGGGATAACTCTGTGTGTGTGTGTGTGTGTGTGTGTGTGTGTGTGTGTGTGTGTGTGTGTGTAGTGGTAGATTGCGGTCCCCCTCCCTCTGTCCCTCACGCAGTTCAGGTCCCTCCATTCCTCACTCGTTACGGCAGCATTGTGCAGTTTGCCTGCGCGGACGGTTTCAACAGGACACGCGGAAACGTCACGGCCATCTGTGGCCCTGACGGACGCTGGAGTTTTCCCAGCATGCGCTGTGAAGGTAAACAACAACAACAACAACAATAACAACTGCTACAAGTAAAACAGCCACCTAAACCTAAATAGCAGTCTTTGGTATTATTGCGTCTGTTATCCACTGCGATAACATTTTTTGAGAGTTGGAGCCACACACAAACACACACACACACACACTCCGCACTCAACAAGGGCGGAGCTTAGGTTACATTTGATCAGCCAATCACAAACTGGATCATTTCCCATTAGCCCTTAACAAACAAATTGTTTAGCATATTTTGCTAGTTTGAGTTACAATAATAGAGGTTAACATTAGCAACACTACACTAGCCAACTGTAAACACCACCCCGTCACTCAGTGTGTGTGTGTGTGTGTATGTGTGTGTGTGTGTGTGTTTTCAGAGGTACAGTGTGGTGTTCCTCCATCGTTCCCTCACGCAGTAATGTTGTGGAATGGAGTCAGTAATGTGGGGGCAGAAGTGCGATATCAGTGTGTGGAAGGTTTTTATAACACCGGGCACGAAGAAGTGTGTGTGTGTACGAGCAGAGGAACATGGAGCCTCCTGCACTTCCTCTGTCAAGGTAGTACTGTATATTTATATTTACACTGGACCAAGTTTATACTGAACAACATGAACAAGGTGTGTGTGTGTGTGTGTGTGTGTGTGTGTGTTAGAGATCCGTTGCGGCCCCCCACCTCCTCTCCTCCACTCTGTAGTATTATGGGATGGCAGCAGAAATATCGGCTCTAAAGCTCTGTATGAGTGTAAAGCGGGATATCGCAGTGTGGGAACAGGAAGTGTGTCGGAGTGTGACTCCCACGGGCGCTGGACCGATACTCGCATCACATGCAAAGGTGCACACACACTTCTCTCCATCTGCTTGTGTAATTATGCTACCAAGTTATTCACGCCATTAGTTATTTAAGTAATTGCTATGTGTCTCAGATACCCAGTGCACACTGTTGTGGTTTAATGTGCCCTCATCCACTTTCCTTCTGGAAAGAATATATATAGAATATGGCCTGAAACAGGGACTGGGCCACTGATCAGGCCTTGGGACAGAAGCAGTGTCTGATAGTGATGTTGGGGCAGTGCACAGGACCAGTACACAAGTGTTACAGCAAGGACAGCATTGGTACCCAAAACCGATGGTGAGGTCAGGATCAGCACCTGAGACTGGGACTGGGACAGGATCATTATTTGAATCTGACACTGGGACTGGAATAAAATCAGTACTCGAGACTGACATCAAGACAAGATCAGTACCTGAGGCTGTGACTGGGACAAGATCTGACACTTGGACATACTTGTTGCTTGTGACCGAGACAGGACCATTGCGTAAGACTGATGGTGGGGCAGGATCAATACGCAACACTGGGACTGATACTGGGACAAGGAGACAGGTGCCTGAGACAGAATGGGACAGAATCATTGCTTGTGATTGAGACAGGAACAGTGCCTAAGTCTGATAAGTTTGCAAAATCAGAGCCAGAGACTGGGACAAGATCAGTGCCCAAGGACTGACAATGGGATAAGATCATTGGGAAAGGGAGATGGGAAAGGTCCAGGGCAGTAAGAGAGACCAAGCCATGAACAGAGACAATGCCAACTTGTATGAAGTTGATGTACCTTTCAAAGTCTGCAGATTAGTGTTGAAATGCTGGGCTGCATGTATGCATTTCTCTTTTTGGCCAGCTCTCTCTCTCTCTCTCTCTCTCTCTCTCTCTCTCTCTCTCTCTCTCTCTATGCAGAGATCCGATGCTCTGACCCCCCTGTACTGCCCCACGCTGGCCGGTTGTGGGATGGCAGTGTGCATGTTAACAGCTCTGTACTTTATTACTGTAAGGAAGGATTTTATCCTGCACTGGGAGAAAATAAATCAGTGTGTACTCAGAACGGTTCATGGAGCAGAGCTACGCTGTTATGTCGAGGTAAAATGGCTGTTACACAATTAACCGATTACTGGTTTCCATCTGTTACTTGATTATCAGGATCCGTCTGTTACACAGCTAGGTGTTTACTTTACTAGTGTCTCTGTTTCATTGCAGAATTCATCAGATCGGGGTTTGTTACTAAATTGGCCGCTTATTTTTCCACTTACAATTAGGCACTGTCTTTAAATAAGTCATTTACTGCCGTTACACAGTTAGACAGTTACTGTCTCTGTTGTAAAGGTCTCAGTTAGTCTTTTTTCATCATTGTTACACATTGCTGTGTGTTAGCTGTACAGTCTGAAAATGTGTGTCATTTGTTTGTGTAATCCATCACCCCCATGTCTGCAGAGATCCGATGCTCTGACCCCCCTGTACTGCCCCATGCTGGCCGGTTGTGGGATGGCAGTGTGCGTGTTAACAGCTCTGTACTTTATTACTGTAAGGAAGGATTTTATCCTGCACTGGGAGAAAATAAATCAGTGTGTACTCAGAACGGTTCATGGAGCAGAGCTACTCTGTTATGTCGAGGTATTATCTACCAATCTATATGCATGATTTATTGGTATTTTCCCAGTAAGGAAATATATATATATATATTTGGACATTTCAGGAATTACAGTCAGGTCAATAAGTATTTGGACAGTGACCGTTTTTGTACTGTTGCCTCTGGATTTGAAATGAAGCAATCAGGATATGACTGAAGTGTTGACTTTCAGCTTTAATTCAAGGGTTTAACAAAAATATTACATGAACTGTTTAGGAATTACACCATTTACTGTAGAGTCCCTCCTTTTCCACAGGCTCAAAAGTAATTGGAAAAACTAACATAATTATAAATATAAGGATTATTTTTAATACTTGGATGCAAATCCTTTGCAGTTAATGACTGCCTGAAGTCTGGAACCCATGGACATCACCAAATGCTCAGGTTCTTCTCTTGAGATGCTTTGCCAGGTCTTTACTGCAGCCATCTTCAGGTATTACTGTCTGTGGGTCTTTCTGTCTTTAGTTGCTGCTTGTCTGTGGGTCTTTCTGCCTTCAGTTTTGTCTGCAGGAATTGAAAAGCTGCTCAGTTAGGTTGAGGTCAGGTGACATTTAAGAACATTTAATTTCTTTGCATTAAGAAGCTCTTGGGTTGCTTTCGCTGTACGTTTTGGGTCATTATCCATCTGTACTGTGAAGCTCTGTCCTATCAGATTTGCAGCATTTGATTGAATCTGAGCAGAAAGTAAAGCTCTATACCCTTCAGAATTCATCCTGCTCCTTCTATCAGCAGTGACATCATCAATAAACACCAGTGACTCAGTTCCACTGGCAGATACACATGCCCATGCCAGAACACTTCCTCCACCATGTCTGACAGATGATGTGGGATGCTTTGTATCATAAATCCTTCCTTTCATTCTCCATTCTCTTCTCTTCCCATCATTCTGGTACAAGTTAACCTTGCATCAAAACTGCTCAGGCTTTTTTTTTTTTGCCCAAAAAGTGTAATCTGGCCTTTCTGTACTTGAGTGTTACCAGAGGTTTACATCTTGAGGTAAACCGTCTGTATTTACATTCATGAAGGTGTTTCTTGATTGTAGACTTTGACAATGATACGCCTACCTCCTCCAGAGTCTTCTTCACTTGGTGAGATGTTCTAAAGGGTTTTTCTTCAACAAGGAAAGAAATCTGCGATCATCCACTTTAGATGTCTTCCGTGGTCTTCCAGGCCTTTTGGTGTTGCTGAGCTCACCAGTGCGTTCCTTCTTTTTAAAAATGTACCACATTGTTGATTTGGCCACTCCTAAAGCTTCTGCTCTCTCTGATGGATCTGTTTTTTGAGTGGTTTTTTCAGCCTAATGATGGCCTCCTTCACTTACATCAACACCAACATGGACCTCAATGGCATATTGAGAGTTCCCATGAACAGCTACCAAATGCAAATTCAACACTTGGAATCAACTCCAGACCTTTTATCTCCTTAGTTTGTCATGAAATAATGAGGAAACAGTCCACACCTGGCCATGAAACTGCTGATCCGTCAATTGTCCAATTACTTTTGAGCTTGTGGAAATGGAGGGACTCGGTAAAAAAAGGCTTTATTTCCTAAACAGTTAATGTAATATTTTTATTAAACCCTTTGGAGTAAATCTGAAAGTCAACACTTCAGTCACATCGTGATTGTTTCATTTCAAATCCATTGTGATGGTGTAGCCAAGTATAATTATTTAAATATTACACATTTACTCACTATTAGCCAGCTGTGTATCAAATTGTATACCACAGTGGCATATTTTTATCTGATTTTTTCATCTCGTTATTTTTTTGCACTAAACGGAAATAACAGATTACAGTTCAGGTTCCTCATGTCATTGAACTGCAGCAGAACAGACCAACAGCTAATGTCTCTGTTACCCAGTTATATTTATCCCCTTTGCTGTGTGAAACATGAGGCCTGAATTTGTGGACTTTTTTACACCCTTTACTCTCTGCAGAGATCCGATGCTCTGACCCCCCTGTACTGCCCCACGCTGGCCGGTTGTGGGATGGCAGTGTGCATGTTAACAGCTCTGTACTTTATTACTGTAAGGAAGGATTTTATCCTGCACTGGGAGAAAATAAATCAGTGTGTACTCAGAACGGTTCATGGAGCAGAGCTACGCTGTTATGTCGAGGTAAAATGGCTGTTACACAATTAACCGATTACTGGTTTCCATCTGTTACTTGATTATCAGGATCCGTCTGTTACACAGCTAGGTGTTTACTTTACTAGTGTCTCTGTTTCATTGCAGAATTCATCAGATCGGGGTTTGTTACTAAATTGGCCGCTTATTTTTCCACTTACAATTAGGCACTGTCTTTAAATAAGTCATTTACTGCCGTTACACAGTTAGACAGTTACTGTCTCTGTTGTAAAGGTCTCAGTTAGTCTTTTATCATCATCGTTACACATTGCTGTGTGTTAGCTGTACAGTCTGAAAATGTGTGTCATTTGTTTGTGTAATCCATCACCCCCATGTCTGCAGAGATCCGATGCTCTGACCCCCCTGTACTGCCCCACGCTGGCCGGTTGTGGGATGGCAGTGTGCGCGTTAACAGCTCTGTACTTTATTATTGTAAGGAAGGATTTTATCCTGCACTGGGAGAAAATAAATCAGTGTGTACTCAGAACGGTTCATGGAGCAGAGCTACTCTGTTATGTCGAGGTAAAATCGCCAGCAAGCTGTAAATCTCTGGTGCTGTAACCTTTCAGTGACTGTATTTACTACTTTACACATAGTAACTGTATTATACAATTAGCATATCTGTTATTCACTTAGCTACTATGTGTTTCTGTTTATTAGTCACTTACTCATTTAGTGTGTTAATTCTGTTACTTAATTCTGTAACAGTTCTGTTTCACGTGGTCCCACAGCGTTGTGCAATTAGTTACTAAACATCTCTGTTACACAATTAGCATTTGATCTGACACACAGTCCACTGTATGAGATATAAGGCCTGATCGTGGCCTTTTTTCACCCAAACACTTCATACATTCTCTCTGCAGAGATCCGATGCTCTGACCCCCCTGTACTGCCCCACGCTGGCCGGTTGTGGGATGGCAGTGTGCTTGTTAACAGCTCTGTACTTTATTATTGTAAGGAAGGATTTTATCCTGCACTGGGAGAAAATAAATCAGTGTGTACTCAGAACGGTTCATGGAGCAGAGCTACTCTGTTATGTCGAGGTAAAATCGCCTCTCTTACAGAGTTCCTCACTGTACCTGCGTTGGTGTACACACTTGTGGTTAACTTGCTTTGTGTGTGTGTGTGTGTGTGTGTGTGTGTGTGTGTGTTTTCAGAGGTACAGTGTGGTGTTCCTCCATCATTCCCTCATGCAGTAATGTTGTGGAATGGAGTCAGTAATGTGGGGGCAGAAGTGCGATATCAGTGTGTGGAAGGTTTTTATAACACCGGACACGAGGAAATGTGTGTGTGTACGAGCAGAGGAACATGGAGCCTTCTGCACTTCCTCTGTCAAGGTAGTACTGTCCGTGTATATTATATACTATTATACTGATGATGATAACCTGACTGAGGTGTGTATATGTGTGTGTGTGTGTGTGTGTTTAGAGGTGAACTGCAATGAGCCCCATCCTCTCCCTCACACACTGCTAGTGTGGAACGGCAGCTCCTCTCTGGGCTCTGTGGCTCTGTATGAGTGTGAAGCTGGATATCGGCGTGTTAGCACAGCGAGAGTGTCTGTGTGTGGTTCCGACAGCCAGTGGAGTCCTGTACAGCTGCACTGCGAAGGTACACACACATACACACACACACACACACACACACACACACACACACACACAAAGACAACATACACATTCACACTGCACAAAAAAGTACTTTCTCTACACCTTCTTCCTTGCAGTGTACTGCGGTCCGATCCCTATGCTGCCGAACGCAGAGGTTCTCTGGGAAAACGGCAGCGTCGCCATCCATCACTGTGTTAAAGGTTATTACAGACATACAGGAAGTGATGTATCAGTGTGCGACACCACAGGAAGATGGCAGGTGGCCACCATGCACTGCAGAGGTAGAATAACATGTCCTATGCACCACTGAACTTTATTATTCTTCGTGATAGTAACGTTTCGATAGTCGGTTACACAATATATCATGATACTAAACAATACCATTAGTAACATGGCTATGTGTTTAAGGTCTGGGGAACACTGTTGCTTGGCAACCTGGAAATAGAGATGACAATCTTAAGCTAGCTAATGACATAATAAGCAAACCACATAGCTACAGCGTAGTACAGTGTAAAGACACAGTGAGAGCGAAAACGAAACAGAACTATCTGAAAGATCAACACTTTTTTGTTTTGTTTTTTGCAACAGAGCTGAAGTTCAGCGTTCAGAGTTTGTCCGTGTTTAATCAGAAATGTCTGCGCTGGAGGACGGCTGCAGAATCACAAGGCTACAAACAGCAGTACACGGTGAGTTCAACAATAACACACACACAACACAGTACAAAAGAAACACACAAATACTGGTGGAAATAAATCTGGTGTGTGTGTGTGTGTGTGTTTAGGTGGTGTTTATCGGTGTGAGGGGTTTCGATCCCTCGTTCAGTGATCGGCATAGGAAAGTGTTTAGCTTGGCAGGGTTACATCCCACTGTGTGTTTGAACCTGCAGCCCATCACCAACTACACAATCACTGTGACTTCAGTGGAGACCGGAGACACGGCTACTGTTACTGCTAACACCAGCATACCCGGTACACACACGCAGACATTCTAACTTAACCTCAGTAACCAGTAAAAACGTTTCCTTATGCAGACCAACCAGATGTGCTCACGAGGTCCAAACTGTCTGAGATTCCTATCCTTGTGGGGACATTACACGTTTATCTAGTAATTTATAGATAGACATTAATTGTGTTGGATGTTTCCTTAGGAACATTTTGCAACAATCTTTTCCTTTGAAGTAATATTAATTTATTTGGGATTAGGCAAAGTCACACCTTGTCGTAATCCATGACCAAACCACTGTTTTGTTCCTTCATAGCTCCACCCACTCCCGAGGTCGGGTACAATGAGGTTGATTCCCACCGACCAACTCTACAATTACGAAGAGCCACCAGTACACTGGACCCAATTTGGTGAGGAGATACAGATATGGAAAAGAGCACAGCTACTCTATAGAGAGCTTTTCAGGTTTCTCCAGAAACAGACAGCGTGAATTTAGCAAAAAAAAGTGGCATGTGAGTTCAGCTCATGCATACCGTATGTACTATACATACTTATGTGTATAAGGCAGTTAGTGCTCTCCTATGAGTGTGTTAAGCCACCGTGATAATATGTAGGCGAAAAACAGAGGTAAAATGGCTGCCTTCTGCATGGTGTAGATGTTCACTTTACTCAAAAATGCTGTTGTGTGTGTGTGTGTGTGTCAGTGTATATCAGGTGATCGTGGTACCCGTAGTGGGCGTGTTGGTGTTCGACTGTACCTCGTCTCGTTTCTGTGGTGGCGAGTACGTTGCGGCTCAGCTGCAGGTTTGTGAGCTTGGCGTGGAGGTGAACTTCACACTGGGGAACCGAGAGCAATACGGACCCTTCTACAACGCTCCACTGGAGAACGGGCAAGATTACTACATCATCCTGCGCACCGTCTGCACCTGGGGGCCGGTAACCTTTCCAATGTGCATTTATAATTATTGATCATTATAAATATTAACAATTAGAAATTATTATTTAGAGTGATATGTTTGGATTTATATGTTATATGTGATATATATTTTCATAGATATTTTGATGATGTCACTTTAGCGTTAGCTGTAAGTAACATAAATGTGTGGTGTTTTTAGGAGAGAAAGCAGTCCTGCGTTATCTGGGCCAAAGCCAGAGGTGAAATTATTATTATTTTTTTTAAATAATGATAACAGCCTAAATAAGTATAAATAATAAATAAACATTTTCTTTGAATACTTGTTTTGTTTTTTTACAAGTCCTTGTAGGTGAACATATCTTTTTTTCTGTTATTTACGTATAAATCTGTTTTGATTTAGGAACCTTCTACGCTACCAGGATTTCTGCTTTGGTGACGTTTGGCTTCATCGGCGCTCTGGGTTTCTTCAGCGTGACGGTTTATGGCTGCTGCTGGTCAGAGTCTTAGTTTATTGTTTCTAATGCACCCTTGTCCACTTCTCTATCCAGTACACGTGAGCACAAAGTAAAGACTATGGAGACCTTTTTAAAAAAACAAAACAGGACCACAACCTAATTTGGCAGCAACGACAATGTAGATTAAGTTAATTTCTCAGAGATTCATATCAACTTCTAACTAGTCACTTTTCTGATAACTACCTAGTATGCTAATTATAACCTAACATCCAGCAAGTAACTTTACTGTGTAAATGTTTTTCTGGCTTAACCAAAAGAAAAAAATCTACGTGATGTACATACACCCACACCCTCAAAACTCAATAAAAGGCAAAACTCCCAGCGAAAGAGTGAACAAGGGCCTTCTAGATCATTTTTCCCCCCCCAAAATGTTCAGTTGAGAAGAAATGGGAAGAGGAAGTCAACAAGGGTGCAACAAAAACAGAACTGATAAACAAATAAAAATCCTACGCCATTTCTTTATGCTGATTTCTCTCTCGCTCTCTGTCTCTCTCTCTTTCTCTCTCTCTTTGTGTAATACAGGTTTTGGAAAGGACACAGATTTTGAAGGAATATGTGTTTTATGTTATTTATAAAATTATTCTTTTATTGTTTCGAAAGTGTTCATTGTTTTTATTTGTATTTTTGCTTGCAATAAAAATGGTTTCTTAAAAAAAAAAAGTTTCTGCCCTCCATATTAATCTTTGCCCACACAGCTCTAATATGGCGGTCATTTATACCAGGCTCCAGGCGTATGGCTGCGTCCCAAACCCTGCACTACGGTACTGTAAGCGCTTTGCCAGAATACCGAGTCGAGCGTACATATGACGCACACTATTTAGCACACTAGAACTAGGATTGGGACGTAGCCATGTCTGAGCGTGCTTCGAAATTTCCTGCGCGAGCGTCCTGAGCGGGAGAAATCCATGAGAGAAGGCAGGTGAAAGTTAGCCTGGAAGCTAATGAATTCCTGTGGGAAGAACTGTCACTTTTTACATCGAATTTTGGTCCGAATGTTTTGTAAAACTTTATATATATTTACACCTAACGTTCTTATGATCAGGATAATATAAAAATAGACATTTAGGTAGCAGTTTAGCTCGCCTGATAAACTCAGTTGTTCCTGTCAGTTTCACTGTATTCCTTCAGACTTTTTTTTCCCTTTTAATTTACCTCAGATTTTCTCTGTAAATATCATGTATGGATATAAGTATTAAAGTATACAAGTTCACTGCGTTTTACAGGGTGTTCAGTGTGAACCATGTTCCTAGCTGTGAAATACAGAGCTATTGACTACAACTATGAGGTAAAATCTACTGTTTTATAATTTAGTCTTTATTATTATTATTATTATTATTATTATTATTATTATTATTATCATATAATAAATAAAATAAAATATAGACAGGTTATAAATAATATAATGAGTAATTTAAAGTCCACTCCATGAATCCACTGGGTTTCAGTGTGTGCAGTATATGTATGTATATTACTGAAAAGTAATATATACTCTAATAGACTCTTTAATGTTTATTAAGTTTTTACATGTTAACAGATCTATACACATGTTACACATTAATAGTTATGTGTGTTACACTTGTTCACTCAGACGGAACGGTTCTTGGTTAATGAAGGGTCTCTGGCATTAGCTGATGTTTTTTTGTCTTGTATAATAAATGACCTGGAGCTTGAGTAAATCTCTCTCCAGGCTTCGGCAAGGCGCAGGATGATGATGAGTTCTCTCACGCTCCCGGTTCCCATCCAGCTGGACAATGACATCTACCCACACTCGGGGAGGCTGCAGGAGGATTCGTACCGCAGGCCGTGGTGTGGTCAGGAGATCACTACACACCCTCTAACTGGCTCTAGAGTGTCTGTTAGTCACGTAGAAAATCACTTAAAAGTACACCTTCGTTCTAATTAACGTCCGGCAATTATTTAATTACTTAGTATGTAAATATTAACAAGGCTAAAAGGTTATGCTGTGACAGACCATGGATGTTAGCAAGACAAAGCATTAGCAAGATCAATTCACGCATACACACAACATGACTTCAGATAACTGAGTACCAGGAAGCTAACCTTCGTACCTATATCTCCTGCTTACTTCATTCACGGTTGAACATATCTAGAGAAAACAATGATGCTAACCAGACAGGTATAATACCTTTCATATGTGATGTGAAGAGAAGACACTACAGCTCAGTGTTGGTCAGTGACATGACAACTATACTAGCACATGTCACTACGTTTTACACAACTTTTTCCACTGCAATATTTGTGACTGTGTATGCACTTATCTAGCTAACTACCTCACCATACTTTATTACATCATGTTAACTAGAGCTTAACTATTTTTAAGCATTGCCAGTTAAGTTTCTGAGTCGAACCATGGGAAGCTAAGCTGTGCATCGTGACTGTCATGGGAACTTAATCATGATTAAGGTGTACTACGATACAATTCTGTCATGGCAGGACGTTTGGGCACCGCGTATAAACTGGAATACACAGGCTCTGTGGTGGACTGTCTGAAGGCAGGGCTTCGTCCAGTGCAGTGTGTGGAAAGGTATGATCTGCTTTCATCTTGGAGTGTCTTGGAGTGATTGATATCAGTGTAACTGTGTGTGTGTGTGTGTGTGTGTGTGTGTGCAGGTTTACTGTGTGCCCGGGTGAGTTGGGAGAGGATGTGGTGCCGAGCTCTAACCCTGCGTCCCCGAGGTGTGTGGAATGGCAGGAAGCTCTCAGTATCCTGAACGGAGGAGAAAGAGCAGCCGAGCAGGACGAGTGGACAGAGACCTTCACCGAGGTTGATGTACGCTCGGTGTTCTTCAGTGAGCAAGGTCAGCCTGATAACTTTTACACGGTAACAACTTAACAAAAAAGGGTTTTCTGTTGAAGTTGTGATAAAAGACACCATATGAAGATGGGATTTCCAGTCTGATGCCATCTGATGCTGCAGCGCTCTCTGTTTCTCTTTCTCAGATCTGTTCCTTCCTGAGGAGGTGTTAATCAGTGATATCAAACTGACCAGTCATCTCCCGTCTCTCACCAAATTACTGCAGAGGTTAAAACCTTATCCTGTGTCAGATCTACTGGATCTCCACCAAACCGGATCACTGCTTTCTGAACACGTCATGATTGGGTACTTAAGACTCAGGTGTTGCCTTACCTGTTTAGATTTTATAGCAATATTGACCATCAGTTTCTTCGCTCCTCAACACTATTGGTGTAATTTATTATCACCTAATCAGCCTGGAGCATTCTTTAGCCCTTCACAGACCAATCAGAATGCAGTATAGCCCAAAGGTGTGTTCAGAACAGTTTGGATTTCCTTATCGCTGTGTGTGTTTGTGTTTAATACATTTGCAGGGAGTTCTCTCTGTGCTCTGTACCGGCTAGCTTCTCAGCTCCTTTAGCTTCTCAGTGGGACAGAGAAGAGTTTGGGAAAGAGAACATTCTGGATGCAGAGGTGAATGAGATTCACATTGTTACACAGGTGTGTTTTTATTGTCTTTAACTGTTTTTGTTTATTAATCAGGATCTCATGCTGCCAGATTTCGTCGAAACCGATGAGCAAGAGCTCATCTCTCATCGTCTCATCCAGGTGCGAGAAGCTCTGAACCTGACTGCAGAGGCAGTTGAAGAACACTGGTCTGTATCAGACACTCTGAGGGCAGGTGAGCCCCTTCAGCACCTGCCTCGGCTCAGGAATGGTCAGGAACTTCTGTAATCATGTGCAGAACGACAGACTATAAACATAAACATGTCACTGTCTAAACTGATCTAAAAGAAGAATGTTGTAAAAGGGCGGTGGGTTTAAATCAGTATAACTGAACTTTATACCACTGTCATAAAGATTGATGAGTGTGTGTTCCTGCAGGCACGCTAGCTTCATCAACCTGGGAGACTTTCAGTGCTCCTGCCACTCACATCACTGACTCCGCCCCTGAAAGGCCAATCTCTCCATGTATATAAGCTTTCTGAAATCCTGATACGTAATACATTCATCATCTCACTGCTAACGTTTCCGTATTTCACTTATCTCCTGTTCTTATATCAGTTCCTTTCAGGTCCTATGTGGAACTGGAGTTAGATCTGATTCTGTCTCCTCCTCCTCCTCCTTCTCCTCCTCCTTATTGGAAGCTCGAGGCTGAGCTGTTTCGGTCCACCAATCAGCTCTCAGTAGAGACGCTGTCACCTGTCGACAGAACGTAACACACCCCAACGTCGTCTTTGTTCTCATGAACATTTTAAAACCTTGTGGTTGTGTAAAGCTTCGTATGTGTATGTATATATATATCCCCTACGATGTGATGTATTGACAGGCGTTTGCTGTCGGACGGCGAGCGCGAGGTCCTGGAGAAAGACATCTGGGCGGAAGAGAAACATCCTGAGTGTGTAGCCAGGCTTCTGCTTGCAGGTAACATGCCGCACTTCACATTACAGCAGCGTAGTTCAGTAGTTCTAATGTGAATCAGTATTCATTTATATAATCCATCACTGAAGGCAGGTATTTGGCATGTCGTTCGTTGCAGAGCCGGAGATACCTGCACCTCTGGTGAGGCGTCACTCCCTAACTGAGCTGCTCTCCTCGCTGCAGGCTGAGCCGGAACATGACCACATGGACAGATCCCGCTCCACTTCACTACTACCACCACTGATGACCCCTGACCCCGTCCTCACACAGGCACTGACTGTAGAAACACACACCGCTGTGAACACACACAGGCCAGAGGTGGACATGCCCGAGCAGCTCACACCGCTCTCTCTCGCTCAGATAGACGGTGAGGAGATCGCTTTATTTTTATTTACTTTTTTAATTCTTAATTTAATGTTAAAACACAAAAAAGCCAGGCATTAATATCAGAATATATATTAACGAAAAGTAAAAAAAAAAACCCAACAAAAAACTAAGAGCACTTTATTATAAGCAAACCAAGCAAAAACGAAGTCAGTGTCATATTCATCATTCTCTGTGTTTTCTAGATTTACTGAGAGACTCTGAAAATGCGGGTAAGTATCATTATCATTATGTTATTTGAGCAAACGATCGTCTCGAACGACTCCTCGGACCAATCCGACGTTCCTTCCCTCGCACTCGTTTTACTGCCTACCTACCAAAAATAGGAGACGGTTTCATCTTATCCTGTCATGTATACAACCTCTCAGTAAATGTGTACAGAGTAGAGATCGACCGATAGTGATTTTTTAATAACCAATACGGATTATTTGCGTGATAACCGATATGCCAAACTGATATTTATTTATCGTTTTAGTTCTGTTTTTGACAAAATGATAAACTGAACAAACCGTTTTATTTCTAACAATTTTGTCAATTTCACTTTCTCCTTACATACAAAACTCTTATTTATACACCAATAAATAGAGGCGTCTGAAAGAGTGCAAAAAATTAAAAAATCAAGTGCACCTTTATTATTAAGTTTGTCTCTATTCCTTAGCAAGAGCTGCTTAAACGACATATTTACGTGACACATCTAATTTGTACATGAAGGGTTGTTATAGGGGTCCTGTGCAGCGCAATTCTCAACACGCCCACAAGATGGCGCCATTTATCTGTGGATCCGATATAAAAAAAGCCAACAATATCCGATTACGGAAAAATGCTTAAATATCAGGCAAAAACATCTGTGATAACTGATTACAAGGATGCTTTGCTAATCTGATCGGGGATGAAGCTAGCGTGAAGCTGAGCACTGATTAGTGTGTTCATTAATTTGCTGGACAGGCCAGAGACAAACAGTGAGTGTCAGTGTGAAGATAGTGTCGCCTGACCCATAAAACTGACTCTTTAGTGATAACGTGTCTCTGTTTGGGTTGTCAGAACATTCAGCCACGCCCACTGTGGAGAGCAGCGCTACAGACAATGCCCATCCTGCTAGTGCACACAGGCGCAAAACTGTCACCTTCCTTCTACAGGAGCATGATTCTCGGAAACAACGCCCCGATAAGAAAGTTCTCCATCCATCCACCAGGAACACTCAAACTAACCCTAGTGATGTGTCTGACAACATGGTGAAACACTCGAGTCTGCTGGAGTCTCGACCAAAGCCAGCTCCACGGAGTTATTCAGTAAAAGACGCTTGTAGTAGCAAAAGTTACTCCGGTTTCTCTGAGAAACAGGATTCAGTGAGACGCACGGATACAAACACGAGTCTGCTGAAGTCCACATCACACACATCCGCTCACACTCTACTGACCAGAGACAACCAAGAAGACCTGATTAGAAGCAGTAATAATCCAAGTAATACAAATAACGTCAATACTTTCTCTGAGACAAATTTCAGTCTGCGCTATACGTACTCGGCTGCTTGTAATCATTCGGAAACAAAGTTGAAACAAACGTCTCCGAATGCTACCATTAGGACGAGTTGTCCAAATAAGCTCTCTTCTGAGACCAGGACCGTAGACGGAGATCTGAGTCTGTGCTGTACACAGCCTGGTCCTAGTAATCCTACAAATCATCCCTGTAATCTCCTTCCTGAGAATCCTGCCAAAAACCTTATTGTGCTGAAGCCTCTATCAAACCCACACACCCAACCAAACACACCTAAACAGCTCAGTGTGCCCCGGAATTCAGGAGTTACCCCGACACCATCCAGACCTCCTCAACGAGGAGACCAAACAACACCACATTCAGTATCACGGAGCAGTGCTGTAGGGAAAAAGTCGAGGTCATCTGTCCACAGACCTCAGGAGAACCTGGACCCCGTGTCTTCCTTCATGATGCTGAGAGGCATCCTGAGACTTCCGCTGGAGCAAAGACCTGACGCCACGCCACCACGCACCACAGGTAAACAAACAGGGCGTGTTTTTTTTTTTATTATTTGCAAATCACTGCATTCTGTTTTTATTTACATTTTACACACAGCGTCCCAACTTTTTTGGAATTGGGGTTGTATCTTATCTGTTAAGCAGTGTGGTATTGTTTCAGTGGCAGAGCCTTCTCTGAAGTCAGACTTGATGGTGCTACAGCAGGCCAGAGAGAAAAGGAAGAGCCCTGAGTCGAGTCGTCCTGTTCCAGAAAGATCCGTCTGTAAAACTGTAACTCCCACAGGTACAACCCTGAACCCCGAGTATTGTCACACTGTCTCTCTCTCTCTCTCTCTCTCTCTCTCTCTCGCTCTCTGTCTGATTCATACTGTCTGATCTCTCCTGCAGACACAGAGAGAGGTGCGTACTGCGAGCTGCATGCGCTGGCCTGTCCTGTCCTCTGTAGGGCGGGGCTCGAGTCGGGCGCTTTGAGAAACACGGACTTCAGCAGCCTGACTCCTGAACACACACGGTTCTGTCTCAGACAGCAGGAGAAGCTGCTCAGTACAGGGCAGGGTCAGACACACACCAACACCGGCACTGAACAAACATCACACACTCCACAGACACACTGTACATCAGAGTAGTGATACCAAAGCTCTAGGAGTTCTAGTAATGTGTGTTGAGAGAGAGAGTGTGTGTGTGTGTGTGTGTGTGTGTGTGTGTGTTAGGTAGGGAACGTGAGTATAATGATGTGGCCCTGCTTCATATCCTGGTCACAGTAAAGGACCTGCTTCTCAGATGTGACCTCAACACTGCAACAGGTAAATATACACACACTTCCTTCCTCACTCTGTTTTCTGTTCTGTATGAGCCTGAGCTGAGTAAGAGTTAACCCTGTGTGTGTGTGTGTGAGGTCACTTGGAGAAGGCACACTCCACCTGTGCGATAGACGGTCTAGGACAGCTGCTGAGGAAGTTTCAGGTGCTGCAGTATCTAAGTAGGAAGTGGGCAGAGCCTCAGCTCAGAGTGCAGCACCTGCAGGAGCAGATCAGTTCAGATCCAGACCCGTTCTGCTCTCCTCTGCACCGTGTTCCTTTCGTGCTGTTCATCACAGAGGGTTTACTGAAGCACTGTGTCCTGCTGCAGCTGCTCGAGTCCACGTCAGTCACCCCCCCCCCCTTCTTTAAACATCCGGTTAACATCTGGTTCACATCCAGTTCAAATCTGGTTAACAACCGGTTAACCGGATGTAGATTTTTGATCCCAGTATTGTTTTTAAATGATGTGAAAATGTATAGATGGTTTTCTGTGTGTGTGAAATGCTGCTGCAGGTATAACATGACTCTCCTGGAGAGGAGCCACTCCCCGTCTCTACAGCGGCTGGGACCGACACACCTGTATGACATCATCACCATTGACGAGAACACGGCCATTCTGCTGCAGGTGAGATACAGAGAAGAATACACCGTTGTCTGGTAGATTTTGTGGCTGTACGCATCACCTCCTCCTACATAGTACATGTATATGGTGTGTGTGTGTAGGAGCTGGGGGAGCTGGAGCAGGAGCGAGCAGCTGAGCGTGTGGTTCTGAGACTCTCGGCTCTGTCACTGCAATTTAACCGCTGCTGGGTCCTACTGCACTACAGCCCTCTGTGAGTCACACACACCTCACACACACCTACACCTGAACGTTCAGCTTCTCTCGAGGTAGCAGTGTCCAAGGCCTGTTGATTAATAGGTTTGGCGTGACGTCACACTCTTTATCTCCAGAAATGAGAAGTTGTGACGTTCAGGTCAATGATAGTTACAGGTGTGCATGTGTGTTTTCCCCCTGTGTGCAGTGTGTGTGGTGAAGTGTTCAGTAACCTGGCATTAGTTTACTCTGCCTTGGTGCTGTTTGCCCAGAAGTCTGAAGGTCTGGATGTTAAGGTGGGTCACATGATCATATTTCTTTCTTTTTTTAAAACTACAATTTCTCAGTGACACCAACTGCACGGTTACTTAGCAACAGTGTAGTCTTACATGTTCTCCACCTGAATGGTGTGTGTGTGTGTAGGTGTTGCTGGCATATGACGGAGCCACCGTAGCACGGTATGTGCATCAAGTCTGCCTACACACACTGCTCAACTCTCAGAGAGATGTGTGTAGCTGGCTGGACCGAGAGTGGTTCAGTGTGCTGCCTACTGAGGTGTGTTTGTGTGTGAAAACTGCCATACTTTACCTACATTGCATCTGTAGTATACTATATGTATATATAATTGTGTGTGTGTGTGTGTCAGGAGGAGCAGTGTTTGCTGTATTTCCCGTGTGTGAACTGTGTTGTAGCTCAGCTTCTGCTGAGTCGAGCTCCGTCGCTACGGTGGCTGCTGGAAGCTTCACACATTCAGCTGGAGGAGATGTTTCCTGAGATCACACCTTCTGTCTTTAAGGCACACACACACACACACACACACACACAGAGTCTGCAAAGGCACACTAAAACAAACTAATACACACACAGTAGTGTTTCTGCTGTACCCAGTCAGCAATAAGCAGTGATGCTAGCCCCGCCCACTTAGTACCATTAACGCGGTACTGGTCATAAACAAGTACCAGAACCATCAAACCTTTGGTGACTGATTAAAGGAAACAGACTATATAATACACACATACACACACTAACACAGACTTGTAAGCATTCACAACAATTTACTTAATGTGCTAAAAAAAATCCAACCCTAAACAAATACAGAGAAAATGTCTTGCTTTGTGTGTGTGTGTGTGTGTGTGTGTTTGTGTTTGTAGCTCTTCAGTGAGTGTACAGCTGCACACAGGCTCCACGCTGCAGCCCCACAGTGTGAGGACGAAGTCGCACACATCCATCACTGGGGTCTGGATAAGGACGAGGCTCTCTCACACACACACCCCCACTCAGACCCTCGGACCCTCATACACTCCTCCATAGTGTCACACAGCCCTGGCTTCCTCCAGGAGCATGGAACTCTGGGTAGTGGCTGGTGTGGGGCGGAGTCGGAGTGTTTGACGAGCACACACTCACAGAATTTGGTTGAAGAACAAGAACAGACGTGGGGTAAGAGCTGCGCAGGTAATACACACACACACTTGTACAGTCAGTGGTTCCCTCACTGAAGCACTGGGTGTTAATTAGTCATGGTTAATTGTATGAGCAGTAGCAGGAGATTTCAGTGGTGAGGAAGCAGATGAGCAGTGGAGTCTGGAAGCATCATCTCTGATCTCCAGTCTCTCTTTCACACACTCGCACACCGTTCCCTGCACACCGTGCACCCAGAACCCGTGTCCTCACCAAACTCATCCCCTCCCACCCCACCTGTCCCATCAGCAGTGGGGAGGCAGCAGCGCTGTGTCCAAGAGATCGGACACTGAGAGGAAAAGACCAGCAGGGGGCGCCATACACACAGGTACACAATATACACATTTGTTTTAACTTTGATGATTATAGCTCACAGTTCATAGAATTCAAAAATCCAGTATCTCAGAATATTAGAATAAAGAATATATTCAAATTTTTGAGATGCACCTGTACATTATACACGTCATTTCTTATACAACCAGTGTGTTGCCACTGGATACACCGCTACCTCTGGATCTACATCATACACTCATTGAGTTCCTCCCTACATATCTCTCTTGCTGTCTGTGTGTGTGTGTGTGGTAGCATTTCCGCAGTGTAAGAGAGTGCGACTTCTGTATGAGAGAGTCCCGGGAAGAAGTGATGGACAGACCCGACTCAGGTTTTTCTAAACATATGCTGTCGTGCTCTCACTCTCTCTCTCTCACACACACACACACACACACACACACACACACACACACACACACACAGTGTACACTTATTCATGTGCTCACAGACAATAAATGTGTTTTGTTCATTACACTACCTTTCGGTAAGTGTGTGTGTGTTTGATGTCTGACCTGTTTGTGATTAGGTCACAGAGTCTTGCGTTCGTTATCATTAAGGGTAAAATTGATTTGACACACTCTGTAACACACTCAGTTTTGAACATCTTCAGTGTTGTAATGTAATGTCACATGTCGAACTGGGAAATAAAAACAGAGAAACATGAGGGTCGTTCACATCAGCACTTTGTAATTGATCTCCATACACGGTTGGTGATGTCATACACATCGTACAGAAGGATGAGGGGAAAGGAGGAGCTCCGTTCTTTACATCATGGCCTTTTAGGTCCTATAGTTATCTAACCAATCAACACTTACAAAAAAACATGGCTGTTTTGTTTGTTTTTTCCCTTCAGATTTCACTTTACAGCCATCAGCATGTTCATGTTAAATGTGCTTTCCTCATGTTCTACTGTACAGCTTGTTTCAGAGCTGAAACCCAATGTGTTCACCCCGTGTGAGGAACAGAGCTGAGCTGAGAGAGAGAACAAGCTCCACGCACTAAACCAGATCCCATGAGCTACAAAAACACTTCCTTTTACATTCTTCTACCTTCATCAGGATATTCTCCATCTACTGAGCTGAACTACACCGTCATCATTTGAGACGTTCACCAGTCCAGTTGTTAAATCTATTTGTGTCTCTAGGTATTTGTCCAATCCAGCGTAACGGTACATTGCTTTCTGTTCCGGCTTTAGATCTTCAACCGACTGCTCAGGTTTGGCCCTCTAAAAGTCGACAGGTTCGATTCAGATTCTTAACTCGCAGTCGTGGCAGCCAGAGCAGTAATTTTGTTTATTATTGATCTAAGGATGGCGTCTGTAGTTGCCTCAAGATAACAGACGCCATCATCGGGATTGTCACTCCTTTTTTTTTTTGCTTCAGACAAAAATCTGCCTGGGTTTAGTCACTTGGATTCAAAACTGTTCTCAGACTTGTGGCCTGGTCGCTTTGAAAACTGCTCTAAGCCTTAAGAAGTTTAGCAAAACAACGTAGAAATTTAATACAATTTACAGCTTTTTGAAAAGTAGATTACTGTGATTTCATATTTTCTGCTTTGGGGGAAAAGTCAGGAGACTTTTGTGTCTTTCCCTACAATACGTTTACCGCCCTGAAGCCTGAAGTGATACAAGAAGGCACTAGTCTATTATCAACCCCTTTCTCTCGCTCTCTCTCTCTCTCGCTCTCTCTCTCTCTCTGTGTGTGTGAGTGTGTTTAGGCGACAGAAAAGAGTGAACGTGACAAACATAATGCAGCGCAAAACTAAACTCTAGACCAAATGTCCTCTAATAACGTCCCATATAACGGCACTATTCTGTACAGCCTATTCAAGTAGACGTGTTATTACATGTTAATTACATCGAGTAACGTCTGTTAATAACAATTTCAAATAACGTTAGCATAGTCCTTCCAGAATGTCACGTATTTACAAGCGCGACGGAATAAATTCATGAATAAAATGCATTTTCTGTATTAGAAAATAATATAAAATGATAAAACTTTGAAGAAAGAAAATTATAACGTGACATGGTCAACCAAAGCTGTTGTCGTAATCTGTAAAAAACAAATCAGTATAGTTTTCAGGAATAACATTATTCTCACACGAGTCAGGTTCACTCACAGGCAAGTGAAGACGTCAAATAAATTAGTGCAATATTGTGCTAAATAAAATTAAAATGCCTTTAGAACGATGAGAAAAAAGCCACGTTTAAAGGACGGGTTAAAAAATTAATCAAAAAAGAAGCTATAAGGCTAAGTTATGTGAGTTTATAAGCACTAGGTGTGTTCTGATATTACGTTTCCGTATCACAATAACGGCCTAAACTGTGTAGAGTATACAATAACCTGTAGGGCTGGGCCATATGATGTTATTATATATTATATCAGAGATATCTCGGATATCATCGGTATTTATAGAACAAGTACAAACTCTGATCTTTAAAACTGTAACTTAAATCAGTTTTGTTGTTAGATCATGTAATGTAGAAACATTTTCAAGTATCGTGATGTGATATTTTGATCATATCGCCCACCCCTACGGTGTACATCAGATTACTGGCACACACTTCATGCTCAGTACGCCCTGACTGACTGACACGTCCTGTTTAACACAGCCAACAGTTCTAGGTCATATCTGAGATTAAAGTGGTGCCTTACAGACAGAACAATAAGATGATGTTAATAATAAATAAACACATTCCTATGATACCTTCAGAACAATAAACTCAACATACAATTATTTTCTTTCACTTGCCTATTAGTAAGCCAGTCATTCTTTGAAAAGAGTAGACATGTGCCGATATTTAACTTTCTTTTCAGTATTTAAAGGACAACACCACGTTTACGAGCGACGTTAGCTACTAATTCAGATATATTCTGTACTCCGTGTTTTCTACACAACTCTTAAAAGAAAGACACGTCTTCAGATTTGTCCTGGGACCGTCATTTGGACAGACTTCTTCATCTCTGATCCTGAATGCTTGTGTTAAATATCACGATATATCGTGCACCTGAATATCGGCACGTGCCTAGCTACAATGCTTTTTAAATAAGGACTCAAACTAAACAAACCCATAGTGTTCTTTAAGCAGCTAATGTTAACGCCAAGGCTAAAACTGGTGACAGCTTCCTCCTTTCCCTCCTCCTCCAGCAGAAGAAGGTGTCTGTAGGTGCAGCGAATGAAGACGTGTAGTTTGGTCTGACATGCAAGATATTCCCTGGCCCCGCCCTCAGTCCTGCTTCTGATTGGTCAGAACAGCAGGAAGTTGATGCGAAGAGTTCACTGTTGAGTCTCGGGGGGCGTTTGTCTTCATGTTCGTGTGTATTCAGTAATACAGGTGGTAACTCGTAACGTTATACAGAGTCCCTGTGCCGAACTGCCCCGCCCTGACGTCTCATTGGCTAAAATCAGCCACATGGTTAGCGATACTGCTGACATAAACGTCACATATTGCCACATTTAATGAAAATGGGTTAACAATTATATTTTTTGCTAAAGCTAGCATTCCTATGAGAGGCGGTCACTGGAGTAAACATAAATAGCTTGGTAGTTTGGTAGTTAGCTGCTATCGCTGTATAAAACGAACCATTAAATTGAACAATGTAGTGAATAAGCTGCCGTAACTCTGAGCTAAACGTTACCTACAGAACCATGATGGATCAACATAACAATGAAGGACCTGCTTAGCGAACGGGCCACCATCTCGTTCACTGACGTAACACAGCACACGGACGTGTGCTAATCTTTAGGTTTAGTATGTTGCGTTTGTTATAACTAGCGCCAGAGCAGTATATCGATATTAAAGGTGTCGGGACACACGGATAGAGCAGTGTCTCCTTAAAGGTTGTGGCTCGTCAATTTGTGTACCACGGCATTCCAGAAGTGTGTGTGTGTGTATGTGTGGGGGGTAATTAGTACTGTAACAGAGCTGATAAACGTATGCCCGTAGTTTATTCTAGCTTCTAGCAGATCCTCTGTATTACTTTAACTAAAATGTTAATTATTTAGCGGAAGGCATCTAACTAAACCAGAGACTGGCTCAGTTTAAAAGTACACTTTGGTACGTATTTAAATTTATTTACATTGTCTGGTTTGATCAGTTAACTGACATTATGGCTTCTTTAAAGGAAAGTCGAAGACATAAGGGATAACGTGAAGCACCTCTACGAAACAGAACAACCAAATTCAAATCGTCTTCTTTGTAGCTATAAACTAATCATTAATGGTTAACGGTTGTTGTCATTCAGTCATGTTAATAATTATCTGGACTTTTGTAAGCAATCAGTTTTGCTCACTAGGACCTTCTCACAGTTTACATAATTTTTTGTAACAGCCAGCAGACACGTGGTTGGTCCCCAGGGGGCGCTAATCACCCGCAGGAGAAGGGGTTTTTGTATACATGAGCTGTAAATTTCACTAATCCATTCTATATAAGCATGCGCTCGTGTCTGCTGATAATTATATCAGTAATGCCCCATTTAAATATTTTACAGAGTAAATCAGCCGATATTAAAATCGGTAACGGTGTCAGAATGTTCGTTTCGCTCTGGCCCTAGTTATAACCTCATTATGACTGCTGCACTGCTTCTGTACACGTGTTTACGTACATGATGTCAGACCATATATTTACACAAAATCGTACGTGTTTATATAAAAGCGGACAGTGCTACAGGCGTAGAGAGCAACACTGTCGCTGATAATCATGTTCATGAAGTTGGGCTGCTATGTCGATGTTTGTGTCTTTTGAGAATTTGTTGAGGTGCTAAACTTTCTAAACGCTAATCACGTCTTGCATGTGCATTAAAAAAACCTGTTGTAATACCATAATAAAGATCACAGAAAGAAAGAGAACGAAAGAAGGAGCGCTACATAGTTTTAGCAACAAGTCAGCGGGAAACCTGGCAATGTTAACACGGCTAACAACGAAGGGTAATATTAGCGTCACTAGCATGATCTTGTATTTTTTTGGTAGTTTCATGACACACTGATTTGGCTTTTTTCTGTTTGCGTGTCTCTTGCATGGCAAATGTTATCATACAGCAGGCAATAAATATGACGATACCCATATTTGTTTAAGATTAACATTAGTGTTAGCCATGTTTGTTTAACCTGTTCCTTTATCAGAGTGAATGAAGATGCACATCCCAAACGATGTGTACTTCTGTGTGTGTGTGTGTGTGTGTGTGTGTTCACTGTGGCCCTCGAGGATCTTCGCTCTCCTCGTCGTTTAATGTAACGTAGATGATCGGCACCAGGCCGTGGGCGTCGCCAAGGGAGCACAGCAGCCAATCAGAGTCCGCTCTGCTCAGGACCCGCAACACGTCACCCTTATGGAAGCTCAGGTGACCTGTTTCCGTGGCGATGTGGTGGCACAATGCCCTTACCTCACTGAGAGAGAGAGGGAGAGATTTGAAGGAGGAATATGTATTTTATTACATATTTAATGTGTGTGTGTGTGTGTGTGTGAGATTAGAGAGAGAGATTACCGTGCAGCTGTTGTCTGTGTGTTGGGCTCCTGTGTTTGGTCCTGCTGTGTTTGGCAGTGTTGTGTCTCAGCACTGTGTGTGTTTAATGCCTGAGGCTCCGCCCTTTTCCCAACAGACTGCACCACCAAGTCCAGCACGGACCGATCCAAACTCAGCCAACCCGACGGCAACCTGAAATCAACAACAAGAAGGATTTTATGATTAGTTTGATGAATTTTTTGGGATGCACCTGTCCATATCAGCGTCTCCTTCCTCTTTTCCACTCACATGCTTTTCGGGTTCTTGGATGATTTGAGTTCCGTTTTCTCCGTTTTGCCGACGTTTCCGGCTCCGAACAATCGCCCCCAGCGTAGATTCTGAGCTGTCTGCGTTTCCGCTCCTGCCCCCTCCGGCTGTGTCTCGTTCGTCCTCTTTAGCTCGCTCAGCACTGACTCCGGGGGACTGCCCATCCAAGATGGCTTCCCTTTAATCGCTTTGAACTGTTCTGATTGGGGAAAGGTTCCAGTACTGGCGGTACGACGCGTGTCGTTGCACACTGTGGTTTCTGGATTTTCATGCGTTGCTTGATGAGCCTCTGCACCTTCGACCACGCCCACTCTTGGGGGTGGGTTGGTTTGTCTCCGCCCCTCAGCCACACTTCCTTTCTTGCGCTTCTCCCACTTGACAAACTTGGAGCCCTCAGCAGAGTTCTCGATGTAGACCTGAGAACTCTGCATGAGCTGGAACCACCATCCTGCCTGCTTGCTTCTTAACCTGTCTCTCTCTCCGTCTCTTTCTCTTTCCCTTTCCTTCCTCCTCTCCCTCTCTTTGTCCTCCCCGCCCACTCCGTTCATCCTGCCTGTGTGCAAAACGAGCCCTTCACTCTCTGATTCACTACCTGCCCTGTCGCTCCTTCGCACCCTCCGCACTTGTTTTTTAGACTCTGCCCCATCCATTCGAGGCCAGGTTCCCTCACACCTTAACGCAAACCTGCCTCTGTGAAGCTGCTCCGCCCCCTTCTGATTTGACCCCACCTCTTGTTTTAGCTGTATAGGCTCTGTCGGGCCCCTCATGAGCTGGAACGTGGAGCGAGCTGATTGTTCGAGGCCCTGGCGGGTGGAGCAGAGCTGCTCTTTGCACCTCAGGTGCTCTTGACCTTTCTGCAGCTGATGCGGTTCGAACAGAAGGTCGAGGTCAAAGGGCAGGAGCGAGAGTGGCTGAAGCAGGAGCAGCAACTCCTCAAACATTGGCTGACATGCCCCTTGAGAAAGGGGAAGGAAACCCCATGGGTGGTAGTGGGCCGCTATGATGTCTGACAACAAACACAGATAGGATATTTACAATATTATATGAATAAAACAGGTGTGTGTGTGTATGGGAGCGAGATATTATCCTACCTTCATGTGTGTATATGTGATTAAACCAGAATTCCAGAGATTGCAAGCTGAAAAATGAATAAAGGTGAGTTTTAACTTTTATTATTAACATTATTTTTCAGTCAAATACACACAGTGACTGAACACTACTTTCACTCCTCTTACACTGTTAATCAAGATGAATCACTTCATCATTATTAGCATTAGCATTATATTCTGGCATCGCAAGATGGAATCATATGATATGATCACACAAGACAGTGAAAGATGGAAAGAGCGACAGGCGTCTTACTTTAAGAGTCCTAGGATGAAGGCGTTGAGTCTCATGCTGTGATTGGTCAGCTCCGAGTATTGACTGACTTTCAGGAAGAGGCTGTGTAATACACGTGTAGAAGGACCTGAGAGAGAGAGAGAGGTGTACTTTACTACTGTGTCTAATGTGTTCATGCGAACACAAATCCACCTTCATTAACTCTCGTCATTACCCCAGAGCCCATTTCTCACCGAGCTGTGTTGAGGCCTCCACGACGCTCCAGGGCTGATTGCGCCGCTGACCAATGATGATGTCAAGTGTGTACGCTCGCAGGCCGTCATGCAGCACGTCACACACGGCGGGACACAGGTACTTCAGGATCAAGTGAGCCACGTTGGGACTCACCGAGCTGTTGCCCAACTTTGCCTGAACACACACAGCGCTTTACATGAAACATCCGATTCTGAGAACATTCATCAAGTTTACTGTGTTCGTCTCAGGTTCCCTGTGCTACAAGCAGAACACATCCGAACAGATCCCAAGAAACATCCGAACACACTGTGCCACAGGATAATACCGAGGAATCATTCAAGCCTCTCATTCAGGACTTTCTGAATAAATGTAAGTGCAGACGCCCCAGATAATTAACGCTTGAAGGCGGGATGTTTAAATGATGTAAAGGACCAAACCGTTACCAGAGTTTTAGTGAGAAAATACTGAGACAGACTGAACATCTTTACTCCTCCCCCTCCTCCTCCTTATCCTCCTCCTCCTCCTCCTCCTCCTACTACTACTAACAATAATAATAATAATAATAATAATAACAGCAACCTTTATTCCTGCATCCCGACTGGTGCCGAAATGAGCCACAATCAGATCCACTGCTGTGTTTATGGCCTTCACCAGACCTGAGACAGGGAGAGGGACAAACAGGAACACTTCATCCTTTGAGAAGAATCTACACATTTTCTATCTTTATGCCCATGAGAAAGTGTGTATAATACACAGACAAGTTACTGAGATGTTAGCGTCTACTCGATTCATTGCACCCGTGTGTAATAGATAACAGCTACTGCTTCCTGCTGAAAAGAAAATAGTACGGTGAAATAACATCCCCAACTGGACCTAGAATGAAATGTATTTATCTGAATGACTTGAACGAATTTCTCAAGAAATTATTTTCTTGTGCGTGTCCATAAAACAGTCCTTGACCAATTCAAACTAATACGCTCTAAATAGGGCTTCATAAAAACGATATACAAGCTTCTGTATAAACAAACAAACAGCAAGGTGAGGTGTCACACCAGACACACACTCTCACACACACCTCTCTTCTGATGCAGGTCGATGGAGATGGACTCTTCAGTGGTTGCGTCAGGTGAGAGGCAGAACTCCTCCGGGGGTCGCTCTGTCTGAGAGAAATAATCTGGCAGCAGGTCACTGTAACACCTCAATGACTGACCTGCACACACACACACACACAAAACAGTAAGAATAAACACCGCTACCTGAACATTCTGGACAATATTAACTTGATCTGAGTTTATATTCCTTTTGTACTTTTACTTTTAATGCTGTTATTAATTGTTTTAACAGACGTTTAAAGTTCACTGTGAGGAAAGTTCTTGTTAGTAGTAAGGTCATGACCCCGAACGCCGATTAGATTAGGTTCAGCACCGTTGAGTCTGCTGAAGTTCAGCGCATGATTTGATGGAGGGAAATCGAAGACGTTGCGTCTCACTGTGCGTCTCCTGGCGGTCAGAGAAGCAGAAGCAGACAGAATGGAGGAGGAAGAGGGAGAGGAAGAACTGCCGTCTCTCTTGTTTTCCACACCCAGAGGGTTCTTACGCCTGTATTCCCTCCATTTAAGAGCCTGTGGGGAGAGGTGGTGTGCTACAGGATGGACAGAAGCAGCGAGAAAGAAGAGTGGAATGATGGATGCAAAGACGGAGAATAAGGGATGGATGGATGACGTAAGGAATGAGGGAAGGATGGAATGATGACAGCAAACAAGGAGAAAGGAATGAAAAGATGAAAGTATGTTAGAAGAAGGAAGGGATGGATGAAGTAGTGATAAGAGGAATGATTATGTGATTAAGTAAGGAGAGGAAGGAAAAGAAATGGGTCAGGATGAAAAGGGATGGACAGATGAAGTAGAAGAAAGGGAAGGTGATGGATGGGATAATAGAAGGAAGTTGAGGAAGGAATGCATGGATGGATTAAAAAAGTGGAAGAGTGGTGGAACATGGGATGGATTGAAATAAGCAATGAATGGATAGTGATTAAACGGTGAAAGGATAGATGAATGAAAGGAAGGATGGTATAACAAAACATGAGAAGAAAAAGAGTTATGAGAAGTGATGATGGAGGATAAGCAGAAGAACAGATGAATAGAATCAATAAGTAGTAGTTAAAAGAAAGAAAAGTCAGTAGAGTAAAAGTGAAGAAGAGAACTTCAGACACCAGACGTGTGATAGGATGGTTCTTCACATCTCTGTAACATTAACTCAACTATTCCAGATTGTTCTCACACCGCTACAGTCACGTACCATTGTGCGGTCTCTGTGTCATACACACAGGAGCTTCTTTCACTTCCTCTTCCTGAGGTCCCGGGTCCAGCTGTGCCATTGGACTGAGGCCGGAGCTGGGCAGTGTGGGTAATGTACTCCGATTAGCTCGCTGGAAACAATGCCCCCTGGTGGCAGGGGGAGGAGTCGGGGGTAGTGGGGCCAGCTTGGCGACCCCAGTCGGGGTGTGAGAGAGCGGGGCAGGGCAGGAGAGGGATCGGGGTGGCGAATAACTGCCCAGAGGAGACGGCCGGGGACGCTGACCATCGTCGTCTGAGTCCTCCTCGTCCCGTTCAGATGGGGCGGAGCCAAAACGAGCCTGCATATGATTGATGTACTCGTCCAGCAGAGGGAGGACGGGCTTCGTCTGGGGTTTCCCGAACTGCTGCTGCAAGGTGAAGGGCTGGATGGGTAACGTAGTGGGACGCTGGTCTTTAGTGTAGCGCACTACTGCTGGAGACGAGTCAGCAGAACTGGACAGTCCACCTTATACACCGAGAGATACAGAGAGAAGGGTTAAAGAAGCTGGCATCATGTTAATAAGCAGACCGTTTAAAACACTAAAACATGGTGAATTATTATGAATTCTTGGCACCTCCTTTAGTATATAACAAAAAAACAAACAAGAAAACTAAGTGTCTTAATGGTTCTTCTTTCTTTGAGAGATATTTTTAAAAACGATTTTCAAGGAAAAGGAGTGGTGTCAAAGAAAGACAGCATGCTGAGCCCAATAATCAATCTAACTAGCGTGGCAGTATTAATATTCAGAACATGCTTGGAGCAGCACCGGAGGCAGTGACGTAACGTGTTTAGAGCAGCGACAGATTAAACACAGCCAAAAGGTTTCGGTTCGGTCTCGTCGCTGTGGCGAGGTGCTGCAGCGTGATCTAGATGTCCACAGGGAAATGTTTCACACCCAGACACAGAAGGGATGAGATCCACAGGAGGAAGGAACTTGATGGACTTAAAATAAATGAATAGATGGATGGTTATCCATGTACATGCATTTTAATCTGTAGTGTACCATATTGTGAGGGAACCCTCCGATCATACGCTGTGACAAAACCGTGGAACTTTAACCCTGATCACAATCACTGAAGATGTAACACGATATATACTTTTACCAAGATATTGCTAACAAAACGCCAACAAAGGACAGTACAGGTTCAGAGATATTTGTTCAGTGTTAATAAAAAGTATTTCAAGGCAAAAATGAAACAACGTACCAAATTAACATCCAGTGATTTTCTTTATACAGCAACAAAGAGGTTATAAAAGCACAGACACGTGACGATAATTATACAAGGAAGTGTATCATGATGTCATCTAAATCATCACCATTTCTAAATTATTAGAAATCCCCCAGTCCTAATGTGAAAGTGTATAAAATATCAGGCACATGGCTGCATTTAGGAAAGCAAAAGTAAACCCATAAACCAAGTGAAAGCAAAACTAAATGAATGAAAGCCTTGAAAGTGTGAACTCTGCTACGACCACACAACTGTGTATACACCTGGAAAGTACTGCTTTAACTGCTGATCTTTAATGACAGACGTCTATTATTAGACTCTTATTATTATATCAGTAATGTTTTATATCTCACCCGCTCTCAGCACGTCTCTGTCGTCACACCAATAAGATGTAGTGAAATAAATAATGACACGGTTACAGAAACAACAGACTTAAGAGAATGGAAAGAAAATGCAGACTGTAGCTCTGTTTGAGTAGAGACACGTTTTTGTCGTCGTCACAACTGGAATATTTATCAATTAAGATGTGTTATTATTTTACACGAGTGTTTTTCCTGTTAATCTTACCTTCGGTTTCTTTTCCCGGCTAAAACCAGATAATTACACACAACACAATGACACAGCAGAGACAGTAAGCATACAGAGACCTGCCTCACAGGCAAACACACACACACACACACTGCGTTGTTCTCACACACAGACCTGCCTATGCTGTGTCACTGCGAAACAGAAATCAGAAGGAAATACCTGGAACTGTTCCTGCAGCTCACCTCTGACAGGGTGTGTGTGTGTGTGTTCTTTGACTGGGACACTGTGTGTGTGTGTGTGTGTGTGTGTAACGTCAATTTGCGGTTGTGCAAGTTGTTTGCCCCATGTGGTGTCAGATGTCAGTGTTTTCTCCTCTCCCACTGTACTACACATTCATGGCCACCGGGGGCAGTGCTCCACCAAGAGTGTGAACAGAGTGACACCTGCCATCTCTAAAACTCTGGAGTAATCATGTGTGAAAGTGTCATTTTATTTTATTATAATTGTAAACCCAAAGTAGAGTTTTGTAAATCAACAGCCATCTGGCTCCACCCCATCATATACCAGAAACATCCAGCTGACTCCACCCCGTTATGTACCTGGATCCCTATACTATGTAAAACAATACATACGACATTAAACTCTGCCCCCTTACCTTCTGCTTTGGTCCGCGTCTCTTTCGCTGCTCCCCCCGGCGAGGCTCTGAGTGGTGCGCTCCAGTGGGGGGAGTTAATCAGTGAGGACAGATCTTCAAGAATCGGGGAGAACTCTCCAGACGAGTGGGAGTGAACAGAAGAGGCTTCGGCACCAGTCTTCTGAGAAGGAGATCCGCCGTTCTTCTTTTTGTTCCTTGCAATCTCAGCGAAGGAAGTGACGCGTGGTGGAGGAGGCAGGCCCGGACTGGAACCCTCACTGAGACGCACAGGACAGCTTAGCATGCGCTCCAGAGAGCCTAGACGAGGCTGTGGGGTCTTGTCCAGGTTCCGATCATAGCTACGGGAACGAAGGCGGGCCCCGACCGAAGCTCCTCCCACAGGTGGTGAGACGTTGACGTACACTTGTCCCTCAATCACATTTGAACGCATGGAGTCAGTGTTACTCATCGGTGGCTCCGCCTTCTTCTCACACTGCTATCGGAGCAAACACAAAGATACTACATTATCAGAGAATTAATTTAAAACTAATATAAAATGAATGAATTAACTGTAATAAGAAGAATGCAGAAACATAAAATGCTGCCATGGCTAACTGCTCAGCATTACTAATATTGCTAAGAGACAGAAACGAAACTTTCCGTAAAAACAGTAGTGCATTCATCTGCTGTGAGACTCTTAGCTTTTGTGTGCTGACCTGTGCATTTTCTCCTTGCTCTTCTTCCTCTTCTCGCTCTTTAGTGTGCCTAAACAGGAAGTACTCTGTGGGCTGGGTGGGACTTCCTTTGCTGTGTTCATCAGAGCAGCTTGTGACTGAAGATCCTGCAGGACTTGGGGAGGAATGTGTTGAAACATCACAGGTTACCAGCTTGTAGTAGTTCTGGGTTGCGACAACCAGCTGTGCCTGGCTCTGCATACAGGAAGTGAGGTCATTGGCTGAGGTCTCAGAGGGTAACAGACCTTCGTGGTTGTGATAGGAATTGCAGTTAGCGTCAAGCTCCACTTTGCCACCTTGTGGCTGGGAAGAGCATAGGCAGGAAGAGGAAGACGGAAGGTCGGTGGCTTCCTGGGGAGCTTCCGTTGGAGATCTGTGCAAGTCCAAGTAAAAAGCTCCACCTCCACTTACATATTCAGCCCCGCCCATACAGACTGGCTCAGATACGGAAGAGGTGCAGGAGCTGTTTAGGTTGATTGGCTTGTCAGGGACGATGTTGTTCGTCTTGTTGTAGATGGTACTGAAGTTGACCAGAATGCCGTCAGAGCTGTTGCAGGATGAATCGCTGCAGTAACCGTGTGCAAAGTCTGGGAACGATTCAGGATACGTCCGGGAGCATCCACAACATTCCGAACTGCCTCGGCCACCTTGCATGGACTGATCGTCATCATCGTCGTCCCACTCTTGCTCTCCACAGTCCATCGACAGGGTGGAGCCGCTGCTGCCATGACGATGCTGAATGTCCAGCCCTAAAAGATCAAGCCCCTCGAGACGGGCAGAAAAATGACGCCCAGAAGCCCCCTTCTGGTCAGAACCCCAGGGCTTCTCTAAAGATTCATGCAGGTGGAACGATCCGGAGTTGTAGCCCAGCTCATGCAGATGGAATGGAGCCAAGTCCACTCTGTCGTCTAAGGATGCATTTGAGTTTCCATGCAAGTGAAAGGAAGAATCCTCCAAGTATCCATTCAGGTTGTGTCCATCATCGTCATCATCATCATCATAATCGTCTTCCCGCGCATTCAGCAGGAAGGGATTGTGTCTGAGTGAGCTTGGCCTGTTGTGCACCTTCTTGGTCAGGACTTTAGGAAGTGCATCTTCAGAATTGCTGGACGTGAAAGAGGAAGTGTCGCTTGCCATGCTTCCACCTCTCACTCCTTTTTTCTCTCCTCCTCTCATACCTTCATCTTCAAAAGCATCGCTGGAGCTGGAGGTCTGGATCAGGCTGCTGTACACTAGAGCCTCGCGCTGGAGGACATCTCTCTCGGGAAGCGAGGTGGTGCGGATCAGGCCCAGGTTTTCTGGGCAGCTGAACGGGTTGTTGCTTTTCCTCAGAGGGCTCCTGCAGCGCTGATGCGAACCGGAAACCTGGCAGTGCACTAGAGGGATGTGATGAACAATCAGTGTCTCTCCGGCCAGCTTCGGAGGACTGTCCATCGTCTCTGGAAAGTGGGATGAGAAGGGACAGAGATCGAGGCTTGAAGAGACTGGAGAGAAGTTTAATTCACACGCCCAATCCCGACTCGAGGTCGTTGGGAGTGAGGAGTGTGATAGAAGAAGCCGAAGAGATCATCTCGATAGAAAGAAAACATCTAAAAGGTGACAGAGAAAGAAGTTACATTGGTTTCTGTTTCAGTCAGTTTTTATTTTCTCAACCATTATTCACTTTCTTAAAAAAGTTCAATAACGTTGTGCTTTTGTTGTCATAATTTAAAGTATTATGCAGTGGAGAAACCGTTAACGTTACACATTTGAAAAGATTTCATGACATTCAAAGGCTAGATAGTGAACAGTTTGAACGTCCTTCCTGCTTTTAATGACTTTTTCATACGACGCTTAAGACACTTGACTTGAGCCTGGTTTACACTGTACAATGTTCAGCCCGATGCCATGTTTGGTCACAAAAATCATTTAAGTTTCTGGCAGTATCAGAACTTTTGAATGAAATCTCAGAGTGTGAGCGCTGATCCTCTAAAAGCCACCAATAGAAGGACGGCATAGGATGATGCCAAACTCCAGGGACGGCTACAAATAGTTGGAGTTGGGGCGGCTGTGGCTCGGGTGGTAGAGCGGGGTGTCCACTAATCTCAGGGTTGGTTTGATCTAATCTCAGGGTTGGTTTGATCTAATCTCAGGGTTGGTTCGATCTAATCTCAGGGTTGGTTCGATCTAATCTCAGGGTTGGAGGTTCAACCCCCGTCCCACATGACTCCACATGCCAAAATGTCCTTGGGCAAGACACTGAACCCCAAGTTGCTCCTGATGGCAGGTTAGTGCCTTGCATGGCAGCTCTGCTACCATTGGTGTGTACGTGTGTGTGTGTGAATGAGACACAGTGTAAAGCACTTTGTAGAACCACTAAGGTTAAAAGGCGCTATTAGTACTATAAGTGCAGACCAATTACCAAATACGGTGGTGATGACGGAGAAACATAAACAGATTGTTAAATTGTGGCAGCGGGATCATGTTTCTTTGAGATCCACCCTGACAAATGGCCAAAATGGAGGTGGCAGGGAAAGAAACTGCTGATGAGTTCCACCTTCCTGTATCCTTATTACACCGCGTTCAGTTTGGAGAACTGATGTTCATGGTGCCCTCTTTCACCCGGCCGTGAACAGCTCTTCACCTTCTCAAGTGTCATTCTTCTTGGTATAACGTACATCTTCTGTAATCGCAGGTTCATCGTTAGTGGATCGTTGTTATATAATCTGACGTGGAGAAAACGTGTTCGCACACAGTCTATAGAATTCCTCCAAGATTTTACTGTGATATCTTACAGTGGGGAAATGTAAACATCCTGACATCACGCAGAGTAAACGCGGCTTTAAACACTGCGCTAATGTTGTTTCACTCAGCAGACCGTGTTGTGTGAGGCAGGTCTGTCTCAGAGCTCTCGACTTTGTGCTAATGCATCTGCTGCAGGCAGACTTCAACATGACACCAAGCGCCTCTCTCTCTCTCTCACACACACACACACGCCTCTCTTTATCTTACACAACCAGCAACACACACCCTCCATTACTCTGACACATGCATAAGGACACACAAACAAACACGCAAGTCATTCGAGCTCCTTCAGTAAGAATTACACTGACCTAGCCACATGCTATCATGATGAAGAACATCCATGTCAGGGCAATCGTGTACTTAAACACAATAAACAGCTGGTGTGGTGTGGTGTGGTACGGTACGGGACACGTCCACGGTGGAGTCGTGATGGTGAGGCGTTCTGTATGTGAACGCTGCGGCGTGTATATGGTCAGTAGAGTATGTGGTTTGAGACACGTCCATGGTGGAGTCGTGATGGCGAGGCGTTCTGTATGTGAACGGTGTGGTGTATATATAGTTAATAGAGTCCATGGTGAACTGATCATGAGGAAACAGCTGTGGTGAAAACTATTACTGATCATCGCCCATTCAATACTCTGTTCCCTGGATTAGTGAGCACTACTCACTGCCCAGTGTAGGGGACAGGGAGAGGTTTGGAACACAGCCCTGGTCTTTAGGAGAATCAGTGTGTCAGCGCTGTAAGATGGATAACACAGTGGACTTTAAACTCACATCGGTGCGGTGCTGTGTATCCTGGAGTAACGAGGCTCATAGTTCACATTCCTGACATGCCACAGTAAAACAACATCACACACACACACACACACACACACACACACACACACACACACCACATGCCCACAAGCGTTAGGTAAGCATCTTTAATCCGCGTTACTGCATGAACATCAGAAATAAAACTACACTCAGGTACTGGGTACACACACACACCTGTAATACTATCTTTCTGGGTGAACCTCTGACTGTTATACAGCACTGACACTGGAGACTCCTTCCGTTAATGTTACATAAACACATTAAACACATTCTCCTTAAAGAATATCTCACCAGATCAACGATTTTGTAATGTGTTTATTATCAGCGGAGCGTCCGCGGTACGAGTCCCCGTGAACGAGCTGTTACTATGGAAACGATAACGTATTAGAACGAGCGCATTAATTATAAATAAACCTGTGAGGTGAAGCTGCGCTCCTGTCAGATCCGCTGCACCTGAATCAACACCTGACCAATCACAATCCAGAACGCTGTCGTGCTGTCGGTGGTGTTAGTTGTGTCCAGGGTTCTTTCAGTGTAAAGACTTGGTACATCCCCAGTAGAAACCCTAAAGGTGTGTGTGTGTGTGTGTGTGTGTGTGTGTGTGTGTGTGTGTGTGTGTGTGTGTTAAATTAAGCACAGTGAAACAAGATTACTGGCTCTCCTGGACCGGAAATAATCCATTTCCATCCTCCAGCTCACTCAGCATGAGCATTACTACTGACTAGTAGTGAGTCCTGCTTGGTGACGTTACATAACTGGAGTACATTCCCAAATCCCAAAATGTCTCCCTGTGCATGCTGGAGCTGCGGGCCGCGTCCCAATCCGCACACTCGCACTAAACAGTGCGCCACGCGGGGTGTCTGTGTAACCCTTCCGCGCGGATTTATTCCTGTTCCGTGTTTAAAACAGCCTTCTTCTGTGGTTTGGGACAGAGCCACGACTCAAGGCCCTACACCGAGTGTGAACGCAGGCTGTGTCGGTTCTCCCGAGTGCTCCGGTGTAGGGAGGACTCGGGCATTTGAGACGCGGCCCACGGAATATTCCGGGAAAGTGAGATAACCTCCATAACGTCACGGTCACGACAAATTCACGCTTTTATTCACGAATAACGGAGAATTACACACCCCGAGACGTGCAGATACAGCAGGGACAGTCCTCCGAGCATGTAGTGGAATAAAGGAGTAGAATAAAAATATAAACTCGGACATGACACCGCCGTAAACAGGCCTCACAGTGAGAGCACCGTTACTGCAGCTAACCGACATAACGGCACTGACAGGTCCATCACACACACCACCACATCTCTAACACACAATACACACATGACAGGAGGTTTATTCTGTACATGTGTTCATGATCAAACCCGCAGTGATGGACATCCCGACGCCCACGGTCCCTGCACGCGCCTTTTGTCTCGAACCCGAAAACACTGAAGGTCATGGTGTATATAGAGATATTTATATTTATATATATACATATACATATATATAACACTCACAGTTTATTCTCCTTCCCGAGTCTGTGAGGATGAATCCCGACTCATTGTGCCGGAGTCGGTGCTGTTTTCCCCCGCAGTGTTCAGACTGTGGTCTCCGGCCGCTGCGTCATGATCCTCTCCTTCACCACCGGAGATGATCCTTCATCATCTCCTCTTCACTCCTGCTGGACGTGTGTTTGTAAACGATTCGGTTTAAACACCGGTTTCTAACACACAGCAGATGTGCTGCAGCTGGACTGATCCTGCAGTAGAGACTGAACACACACACAAAGCGCTCGGTTCATGTGTGTTGTTGTAATGATGCACCCGTTTACTGCGCTGGACCAACCGGGACACAATTCCCCCTTCTTCTCTGAGTCGACTCTTTACACTGACTCGTTCAACTGAGTCGAATACGCGAGTCGGGATGTTTGTGAGCTGAAACCGGATTCACGCTGTCGGATTTGCAGCTAAGTCAGAGTTCCTCCAGGATGTAGAGATTTCGCAATCGTAAAGATGAACGCAAAATCTAGCAGTTTTTCAAAATTACGGCGAAGACGCGTCATGAGACGTCATGAGAACGCACGTTCAGCCGAATCCCTCCTTCGATTCACGTGGTCGTTTAAAAGGTCTCGTTTACCAGCAAACATCAGTGTGAAAGATCACACGCGAAACTATTTCCTGCAGTTGTGATTTCACCAGTTCAAGTAACTTTCTGCAAAAAAAAGCACGAACTTTCTTTTTTTTTTTAAATTCTGTTCACCAGTTTCTGAAAGTTGTGTGCTCTTGATTAGTCATGTAGTATTAACTGTTTTAAATCATTATAAAATGATATTTATATGAAAATAGATTCAGACTCACGTTCTCTGGATATAAAAGTCTTTTATTTATATAAATGTCTGTAGTAAAAAATATAAACATAATCATTTAAGCCTAAAACTAGACTTTATAGGAAGCCATACCCATACCATACATACACCGTCCAAAACCAGAGCGTTTATTAAACGTACTCGACAGGTTCTGGATGGTTCTGGAAATGTCACATGGTAATGAATGCTTTATTCACAACATTCCCAATTAGACATAAATATCACAGAGATTTATATTAGCATGATTACAACGAAAACGTGCAGCGTTGCAGTAACATGGTACCAACATTGCGCTATAAACATTACTGTGAAAAAAAAAGATTGCCGAACTCTGATATGCGTCTCTTAAGTTAAATTTGACAAGACAATCACAAAGCTGATTCCATCACCACACTAGTAGAAAGATTAGCTGCAAGTTTGAACAGTTTACCTGATGTTAACTAAGCTGCTAATACACGTACAGCGAATGACAGCGGCGCTGTGTTTATGTAGCGCAGTAAGATTGAGTAAAAATGAAAAGGAAGCTTTGTGGTGTTACAGGTCACATGATCCACCTGAACTCCTCTCTTTAACCCAGAGACGCAAAACTACACAATCGGGAGATGCCTGGACGCTTCCAGTTCCACAGGCTTCTGATTTACAGTAACAGTGGCATTTATCTGAACACAAGGTTAAAATAAACAACAACAACAAACAACAACAAACAAAACATAAAACATTGGAACTGAAAGTAAAAAAGTGGAAATGTTAACAGATCTGAAAGCTCAATAAAAACCCAAAACATCTGGGGGTTTGGTGCTTTGGTGTTAAAATTCTCCATGGAAATGTAGTCATGGACAACCTTGTGTAATGTACTCTCTTAGTAATACAACACACACACACACACACACACACACACACACACACACACACACACACACACAAGGCACTTCCTGGTCACAAAAATAAACATGCTGCTTTTCTGGAGTCATGCACCTGTTTATACACCTTTTATACAATTTATACACCTGTTTTATTCTGTAAAAACACAAATATGTCTGTTGTGTCATGTGACTTTGGGGGTCATGTGACTCCAGTCTTTGGGGTCATGTGACTCCAGTCTTTGGGGGTCATGTGATTCCAGTCTTTGGGGGTCATGTGCCTTTATAGTAACAGTGCGTTCCAGCTGCACCCTACACACTACACAATGCACTGCGATGTTCTTCACAACAGCAGACACAGGATGCACCTCTGTTCCACACCTGCAGTGGTTTGAGACATGCCCACAATGCATTGATGATAGACAGTGTGTGTGATTGGGGACACGTCCATGAGGGATTGACGACGTTTGTGAAACCTGGTACCGTAATCTGTGTGTGTGTGTGTGTGTGTGTGTGTGTGTGTGAGAGCGAGAGGTATAATACTGCGTACATATTAATACATGTAGGCAATATTGTGTGACAGAGTGTGGTGTAAAGGAATGTAAAATATTGCATAAATATTAATATATATATCAGAACCTCATATTTACATCTAAACATTGTAATACATGTTCGTACGTTTAGGTAACATCTGGTTCCCTTTAGTGTGTGTGGGCCTCCTGATTGTGTTCTGTTCTGTAGAACAGCAGAACCATGTAAACACTGCTCCAGAAGCCCTGTTCTTCATGCTGTAAAAATAAACATGAAGTCCAGACCTAACGTAGCCTCTAGAACCCACTCATTAGTCTAGTTCTAGATCCTGAATGTGATTTCAGCTGTTGTTTTGGACCAGCTTCTCTTTTTTGCGCCTGAATTTGGTGCTAGAACTCTTGGAGTAATGGAACCTTTATTGGTTTTAAAATTAAAGTCTAATTTT
>NC_071276.1:476843-479343 GCF_023375685.1 Ictalurus furcatus
TCTTTCAACCTCCTCAAACAGGTCGTTGAGTTTTTCTTCCCGTTGATCAAGAGAAGTGCTCGCCTCATGGTGGCGCTGTTTCCACTCAGAGAAATACTGCTCATCCAGATCCTTATAGGCCAAGACCAGCGTGCGCAGACCCTCCCCAGCAAATTCCTACACACACACACGCACACACACACACACACACACACACACACAGGTATGTAGTCTGTAGAGTGCAGTGGGACTTGGATCTCATCTCACAGGACCCAACAAATGTGTTGCAGGTAGTCAGGTATGAAGCTTTCAGGGCAAAGAAAAGTGTGTGTGTGACCTACATTCAGGTGTTCTGTGGTGACCTCCATCAGTTTGCTGCAGGAGTTGTGGAGTCGCTCATAAATGATGGTGTCTGCTCCTTTACAGTAGAGTGAGAGCTGTCCCTCTGGACTACGCACTGAGACACAGATTACACTATCAGACACGTCAGAGAGAAAGTAACACATACACACACACACACACACACACACGTGGCATGGCCCGTACCGATGACAGACATCCTCTTGCGGACGTTGTTGAAGTCGAGGATGGCGAGCAGCTCATAGCAGCGTAGTTCACCGAGCTCCACCACACACAGCGACTCCGGAGAACGCGAGCGGAACACGAAGCCAAAATTACGCGCCGCCGTCACCAGAGCGCCCTCATCTGGAGACTGAGCCTGATACACCAACTCTACACACACACACACACACACACACACACACACACACAAACACAGAGGGTGACATACTTGTAAATGTGTCCGTTTACAGTGGCTGTGTTGTTTCTAATAAAAAGGCAGTGATCAGTATAACATTATTGTGTGTGTTAACTGGTTAATTAGTGGTTTGTGCTTTTAACCCCGCCCTCTAATTTCTCCACAGCCCTGCTCCCTCAACAATCTCTCTCTCCCTCACAAACACACACACACACACCATTGTTGGTCTCATCGGGCATGACGGTGTGGCACAGAGCAAGCAGTCTGAAGAAATTGCAAACTTGTGGAGTGCCGAGCTTCACTGCCTCCAACAGAGAGGCATCATAGAACTGGAACTTCCCATCAGCAAGATCGTTAAAGGAGAAATCCACAGGGAGTGTGTCCTACACACACACACACACACACACACACACACACACACACACATGTCACTAAATATCATTTACACACAATAAACAATGTCTTGTGTGTCTTTACCCCACGGGCTGAATTTGAGGAATTTTTAGCCTCTAAATACACAAAACCCCTTTGGAGAGTTTATGGGTGAAAATTGAGCCTTTCACCAATCTTCATGTTGGCAGCGTTGAGTGAATGAGTTGGAGATGTAGACAGTAACGCAAGTTTGGTCTGAATATCACACTCCAAAGCTGAGATATGAGGCGTCAGTTTCACACTAATTACAGTCACTAGAATATACAGGTTTGGACACACTCAATTCTACACACTTGCTGCAGTCACACACATTATAATTACACACACTATAAATCACACACACTCACTATAATCACACTCACCATAATCACACTCATTATAATCACACTCACTATAATCACACTCACCATAATCTCACCATAATCACACTCACCATAATCACACTCACCATAATCACACTCACTATAATCACACTCATTATAATCACACTCACCATAATCACACTCATTATAATCACAATCACTATAATCACAATCACTATAATCACACTCACCATAATCACACTCACCATAATCACACTCACTATAATCACACTCACTATAATCACACTCACTATAATCACACTCACCATAATCACACTCACCATAATCACACTCACCATAATCACACTCACTATAATCACACTCACCATAATCACACTCACCATAATCACACTCACTATAATCACACTCACCATAATCACACTCACCATAATCACACTCACTATAATCACACTCACCATAATCACACTCACCATAATCACACTCACTATAATCACACTCACTATAATCTCACCATAATCACACTCACTATAATCACACTCACTATAATCACACTCACCATAATCACACTCACCATAATCACACTCACCATAATCACACTCACCATAATCACACTCACTATAATCACACTCACCATAATCACACTCACTATAATCACACTCACTATAATCACACACACCATAATCACACTCACCATAATCACACTCACTATAATCACACTCACCATAATCACACTCACTATAATCACACTCACCATAATCACACTCACCATAATCACACTCACTATAATCACACTCACTATAATCACACTCACCATAATCACACTCACTATAATCACACTCACTATAATCTCACCATAATCACACTCACTATAATCACACTCACCATAATCACACTCACCATAATCACACTCACTATAATCACACTCACCATAATCACACTCACTATAATCACACTCACCATAATCACACTCACTATAATCACACTCACCATAATCACACTCACCATAATC
>NC_071276.1:481843-491843 GCF_023375685.1 Ictalurus furcatus
ACACATCAACACCAAGAACCCGAAGATCTGCACACACACACACATACACACACACACACCTTTGTCAAGAGCCCGCAGGTCTGTACCACAGAAGATTCCAACAGAACATGAGTAATAATATTCTTCATCTGTAAGCACACATCATTACACCGATAACATGTGTGTGTGTGTGTGTGTGTGTGTGTGTGTGTGTGTGTGATCGTTGTTTCGTTGTTGGGTTTTTTTCGGACTCACAAACAGCACGAGGACATTCATCAGGCGGTCGATACTCGTCCTCTTGAAACTGGTTTTCCCACAATTCTGCATCAGCTTCGTGTCAGGACCTTCAGATAATCAACGACCAGGAGAAAGAACATTCCAGCTGATCAATTAAATACCTGAATAATATTGTTAAGGCTTTTTATCCGGCTGTTATCAATCAGTGCTGTGTGGCAGGAGGCGGGACTTAAACAGCAGCCAATCATCTCTCAGCTTGTTACAGAAGAAGCTGGTCTTCTGAGTCACACCGAGTGATGAGCCAAACTAACACGATCGTCTCAAAACCAACACGTTTGACTCATCTCCATCCACACACCAGCTACCGTGTGCGTGTGTGTGTGTGTTTGTGTGTGTGTGTGTGTGTGTGTGTGTGTGTGTGTGTGTGTGTGTGTGTATCTCACCAGCGAACAGCACCAGGCCGAAGCACCAGGCCGTGTTTCGGAGAGTACAGCCCCTCAGCAGCACACACTGATTGTCCAGTGGGTGTTTGTGTCCCTTCCACACCAAGGTCCCCGAAAAAATGTCCAAACGGTTATTAGGGGGTTCACAGCACACCTCTCCTATAGCGAGAGAGAGAGAAATGATGAGATCATGAGCATGGAGCTGCTAGCAGTAAAAAAGCCTTTGGGAGGATTGAAATTGGCCGAAGGGAACCCCGAATACATTAAAACCACCAAACGACTCTCTCTGACCACCCCACTATAATATCTCATACCTCATCTCATCCACAGCAGACACACTGTCACACACGGACCAAGCAGATCTGAAACACACCACCAACACCATCTTAGAAGAATCTTGCTTCGACACTATATCTGCCAGCTCTCCCACGCCCTCCTGGACCACCTGGCTTCTGTCCATCGTCCAACAAACGACAGCGATGTCTCAGTGCTCTGATAAAAGCTCTACTGCGTGTCATCCAGACCCAAACAAACTAGAAGATGTACAAAGACTCATGAAGTCCATGTGTGTCCAGGCCCTGGACCCATATCTCCATACACACTGGAGCAGCAGCACTGCCCCAGAGGACACGGGGTCTGTAACATGTGGCCACAGCAGCCTATAATCATCATCAAGGCTCATAGTGTGGGTCAGAGCAGAACATGAACAGTCTGCAGTTCCCATGATCCTCAGCGCACAGCCTCATCACATGACCTCCTCCATGCTCACAGTCACCTGATTATTAACAACTCGGGGTGTTGCGTCTGTGACGAGTCCAAGTCTTCCTTGTTTTCTTGTTTTGATTAGCATTTTCATTAGCATTATCATTAGCCTGCTTCACGTAGCTCTTACACACACACACACACACACACACACACACCTGTAAATGCAGCCAGGGCCTCGACACTCCCTCCCATTTCTCCTGTTACTGTCAGAGCCTGCTTCACCTTCAGATTGGTCTCCCTGCACACACACACACACACACACACACACACACACACACACACACACACACACAATGACAAAAGTACATTAAGTTAACCACAGTTTTTCTGTTGGCTGCATGTGGTTAGGTAGCATACACATACACACACACACACACACACACACACACACATACACACCCATCCAGCTCGGCAGTCTCGATGTAAACCAGGTTCAGGGGTTCGCTGCTAGATAACAGGAGGAGATCAGCCTGAAAGAGAGAGAGAGAGAGAGAGAGAGAGAGAGAGAGAGAGAGAGAGAGAGAGAGGTAGAGAGGTAGAGTGGGAGAGAGAGAGATATAGGGAGAGAGAGTGAGAGAGAGAGAGTGAGAGAGAGAGGTAGAGAGGTAGAGTGGGAGAGAGAGAGATATAGGGAGAGAGAGTGAGAGAGAGAGAGTGAGAGAGAGAGGTAGAGAGGTAGAGTGGGAGAGAGAGAGATATAGGGAGAGAGAGGGAGTGAGAGAGAGAGAGTGAGAGAGAGAGAGAGCAGGAGAGAGAGAGAGAGAGAGTGAGAGAGTGAGAGAGAGAGAGAGAGAGAGAGAGAGAGATGTTTATCTGCAGTAACACACACAGTAAAGAAGTGAAGAGAGAGATGTTGGGGTTCTCACTGTGACGAACTGGTTGTTCTCCAGCCTGATGATGTCACCCACTTGAATATTCATCCATTTCTCACTTCTGAGCCTGAGAGAGAGACACACACACACACACACACACTCAGATATAGTAATGCTAACTCCTAGAGATCAGATGATTGAGGAGGTCGTACAGAAACGTGTGAGAAACGATATGAGGGAAATAAACAATAACACTCAGGACACGCCCACTTTTATAGCGTAACGCGCTGAGTAAGATCTTCATGTTAATAATCACGCTCTGGATCTGAACTGCAGTGTTATATTTCACATGGAACACGTCTCACGCTCAGAGTAAACACCTGGAATTAAAAACCCTGTGTGTAATAAGACCCTGAACAGCAGCCTTATACACACTCATGACATAAACAGATTATTAAGGACTGAAATCTATATCTGTGAAAATATGTAGTCATTAATTATAATTAACGTGTAAATAAGGTGTTGTTGATTTGTTATTACGGATATATTGTGAGTAAACTGTAGTAACGTGTGCCGTACGCAGGTTATTACACGATGAAGCCAGTCCACAGGACATACTCTACATTATAATACTGTATCGCTGTGTAGCGTCACCGTCAGTGTCACCGTCACCGCCCGAGTGTTTCACTCCTCTTACCCTGACACTGGAGACTCCTTCCATACGTCACATAAACATCTCCTTACTTTAACAAAACTTCACCACGTCACGGATTTTATACGATTTTCAATCCGTTCATGTGCAGGGTGAAGGATGTGAACAAGCCGTTACTATAGAAACGAGAACGTATCAGAGCGAGAGCATCAATATAAACCTGCGCTACTGTCAGAGCCGCTGTTATAGAAAACTAATCACCTCCTGACCAATCACAGTCCAGATCTCAACAATGCTGTTTTTCTCTATCCTATAATAACCTGCTCATACTGTAAGACATAATGATGATGAAGATGATGAAGATGACGAAGATGATGAAGACTTACTCTCCGTTGATCAGCACCTCGGCTTTGCGGTTGTTCACCTGCCGGTCACTCTTGTGCCGATTCTTCAGAAGAGACAGTGAAACAGTGTTAGCATTAGCTAACTGTATGGGGTGTAGGAGTGTGTGTGTGTGTGTGTGTGTGTGTGTGTGTGTGTGTGTGTAAGCACTGAGTATGTACTGTTTTAGGTTTCAGTCCCACCATGGTCACACACACACACACACACACACACACACATATTAGGGGTTTCAGGTTGTTTTCTTTTCCAGCAGTTCAGCTCTTTTCTCTCCCACTGTGATGTGTGTCATTAAAGCCCATTTAAACACAACACCGGTTTATCAATATCATTATCACTGTGTTCACACCTGGACTAAACACACACACACACACACACACACACACTCTCTAATCAGTACAGTACAGCTGTATGATTGGAGCAGGTCCAACAGCAACAGGCGGTAGGTGTGTGTGTATACGTGTGTGTATGTGTCGTGTGCATGTGTAGGTGTGTGTGCGTGTGTGTGTGTGTGTGTGTGTGTGTGTGTGCGTATACTCACAATATCATCAATCGCATCTTTGACGGCAGTGACAGTCAGCACCAGGGCAAGGGGCACGACTGTGGTGAACCATGAGAGAGAAGAGATGGCGGGAATCACCTACACACACACACACACACACACACACACACACACACACACACACACACACACACACTCATTCGCATTAAAATGAAACCTTTACACAGCACAGCAACACCATCAGGTTCATCGTCAGTAACACACACATGTATGATTGTACAGATAAATAGATGGATGAATGAATATATGAATTAATGATTGAATAAACAGATGGATGGACAGATGGATGAATGAATAGATAAACGGCTGGACACACGATGAGTGATAAACAGATGAGTGATAAGCATGTATGTATGTACAGATAAAGGAATGGAGAGATGAATGAACAGAATGATAGATGTTGAGATGACGGTACATCAGTGGTCGGTTCATCAGTTCATTTTGATCACAGCTGTGGTTTAATTTTGAATAGAATTACGATCAAAAATAAAAAGAGAGGAATGTAATAACACACTTAATCTCACAGAATGGAAGTGCACCGTGAGGCCACTTCCTGTTGTGAGAATGTCACTTCCTCTAGGTTTTCAGACTTCCCCTGTGAGCAGCAGCCATTCACTGAGCTGATGAAGTCTCACACACACACACACACACACACACGCACACACACCTGAAGGACTAGCAGGCAGAGGAAGTAGGCGTTGGCGATCCTCTGGAACTGCTCGAACAGGTTCAGAGGGAGGAAGGTCAGCACATTGTATTTGGAGGTCTTGATCCCGTTGGTCTGAAACATAGAACAATAAAAATAATCATTAATAAAAGTAATAAGTGCCAGGGACTGCACAATAACACACTCCTGTAGACAACAACATCAGCTCCTCCATCACGCTCCTCTTTACAGCAAGCCTCAGTTCAGAGATGTTCGAGGAGATCTCAGAGGGGTTGAGGTCTGGACCTGATGTGGATTTGCTCGTGTGTTCGGGATCTCTGTGCTGCTGCGTGACTCAGTTTTGGCCCAACTGAAGCTGATGGACAGATGGCCTCACATTTGTGTCAAGAATGTTCTGGAATAAAGTGAATGCCCGCAGGTTTCCCAGGCGATGAGGCTGCAGAACAAGCCCAGTGAGACTGATAATGTTCCTCTCTTAATGATGTGTATCCCCCAGATGCTCTCTGAAGCCTGGTTTACTTTGTAGAAAAAAACGACATCATGTTGAAATCTGTTGTGTTGTTGTTTCTTTGTTGTTGTCACCTGAGGTTATTTGTTTTGTTTATTGTAAATAATTGTTATTTAGGCCCTGATAAATAAAAATAGAATTGAAGGAGGGCGTACTTTCTTTTTTCCATGACTGTATGGATATTTTCCCACGGACTCGGCGCAGAGTTCAGCTCCACCCCTCATCCTCCTCCAACACTCACATAATCTATTACATCTACGCTACATTACTGTAAGACCACAACTTCCTGAGGAGGAGGTCATATCCGGGGTCAGGACGGGGTCAGGACTAGGTCAGGATGGGGTCAGGACTGGGTCAGGGCGGAGTCAGGACGGGGTCAGGGCGGAGTCAGGACTAGGTCAGGACGGGGTCAGGACGGGGTCAGGGCGGAGTCAGGACTAGGTCAGGACGGGGTCAGGACGGGGTCAGGGCGGTGTCAGGACGGGGTCAGGACGGGGTCAGGGCGGAGCATATCCAGGACGTTTCTAATGTTTAGAAAAGGGATTTTTGCTCGCTGATCCTCACTATGTAAACATGACAGAGTTACTCAGGACATTCCTGTTCTGGGTGGTGATGTAAACCTAAAACACACATCTGCAATCAACCCCTTATTATACACTTCCGATAGTAAAGAGCAGAACTGAGGAACCGCCGCGTTCTCTCCTCTACCTGTGTGTACATGGTTTTCCACCTCCGTGGTCGATGGGTTAAGAACAGCTGATATTCTGCACTGAGTGTTTATTACACTGTTTGATGCTCCAGCCACAGGCTCTGTGATAAGCTAAGTATATCCATAAACACACACACACGCACACACACACACACACACTCACCGCATATCTGAAGGACAGGTTGTATTCCCTGTCATTTGCCCGAATCCTCCTCTCCGTCTCTTTAAATAGAGAGAACAAAATTAAACATCAGTCAGCGAGTGTGTTACAGTCCGTGTGTGTTACAGTCCGAGTGTGTTACAGTCTGTGTTACAGTCCGTGTGTGTTACAGTCCGAGCGTGTTACAGTCTGTGTGTGTTACAGTCCGAGTGTGTTACAGTCCGAGTGTGTTACAGTCTGTGTGTGTTACAGTCCGAGCGTGTTACAGTCCGAGCGTGTTACAGTCTGTGTGTGTTACAGTCCGAGCGTGTTACAGTCTGTGTGTGTTACAGTCCGTGTGTGTTACAGTCCGAGTGTGTTACAGTCCGAGTGTGTTACAGTCCGAGCGTGTTACAGTCGGAGCGTGTTACAGTCGGAGCGTGTTACAATCCGTGTGTGTTACAGTCCGAGTGTGTTACAGTCTGTGTGTGTTACAGTCCGAGTGTGTTACAGTCCGAGCGTGTTACAGTCTGTGTGTGTTACAGTCCGAGTGTGTTACAGTCCGAGTGTGTTACAGTCCGAGCGTGTTACAGTCTGTGTGTGTTACAGTCCGAGTGTGTTACAGTCCGAGTGTGTTACAGTCCGTGTGTGTTACAGTCCGAGCGTGTTACAGTCTGTGTGTGTTACAGTCCGAGTGTGTTACAGTCCGAGCGTGTTACAGTCCGAGCGTGTTACAGTCTGTGTGTGTTACAGTCTGTGTGTGTTACAGTCCGAGTGTGTTACAGTCCGAGCGTGTTACAGTCGGAGCGTGTTACAGTCGGAGCGTGTTACAATCCGTGTGTGTTACAGTCCGAGTGTGTTACAGTCTGTGTGTGTTACAGTCCGAGTGTGTTACAGTCCGAGCGTGTTACAGTCCGAGCGTGTTACAGTCTGTGTGTGTTACAGTCTGTGTGTGTTACAGTCCGAGTGTGTTACAGTCCGAGTGTGTTACAGTCTGTGTGTGTTACAGTCTGTGTGTGTTACAGTCCGAGTGTGTTACAGTCCGAGCGTGTTACAGTCGGAGCGTGTTACAGTCGGAGCGTGTTACAATCCGTGTGTGTTACAGTCCGAGTGTGTTACAGTCTGTGTGTGTTACAGTCCGAGTGTGTTACAGTCCGAGCGTGTTACAGTCTGTGTGTGTTACAGTCCGAGTGTGTTACAGTCTGTGTGTGTTACAGTCCGAGCGTGTTACAGTCTGTGTGTGTTACAGTCCGAGTGTGTTACAGTCCGAGCGTGTTACAGTCTGTGTGTGTTACAGTCCGTGTGTGTTACAGTCTGTGTGTGTTACAGTCCGAGTGTGTTACAGTCCGAGCGTGTTACAGTCTGTGTGTGTTACAGTCCGAGTGTGTTACAGTCTGTGTGTGTTACAGTCCGAGCGTGTTACAGTCTGTGTGTGTTACAGTCCGAGTGTGTTACAGTCCGAGCGTGTTACAGTCTGTGTGTGTTACAGTCCGTGTGTGTTACAGTCCGTGTGTGTTACAGTCCGAGTGTGTTACAGTCCGAGCGTGTTACAGTCTGTGTGTGTTACAGTCCGTGTGTGTTACAGTCCGAGTGTGTTACAGTCCGTGTGTGTTACAGTCCGAGTGTGTTACAGTCTGTGTGTGTTACAGTCCGAGTGTGTTACAGTCTGTGTGTGTTACAGTCCGAGTGTGTTACAGTCTGTGTGTGTTACAGTCCGAGTGTGTTACAGTCTGTGTGTGTTACAGTCCGAGCGTGTTACAGTCTGTGTGTGTTACAGTCCGAGTGTGTTACAGTCCGAGCGTGTTACAGTCCGAGTGTGTTACAGTCCGAGCGTGTTACAATCCGTGTGTGTTACAGTCCGAGTGTGTTACAGTCCGTGTGTGTTACAGTCCGAGTGTGTTACAGTCCGAGCGTGTTACAGTCTGTGTGTGTTACAGTCCGAGCGTGTTACAGTCTGTGTGTGTTACAGTCCGAGCGTGTTACAGTCTGTGTGTGTTACAGTCCGAGTGTGTTACAGTCCGAGCGTGTTACAGTCTGTGTGTGTTACAGTCCGAGTGTGTTACAGTCCGAGCGTGTTACAGTCTGTGTGTGTTACAGTCCGAGCGTGTTACAGTCTGTGTGTGTTACAGTCCGAGTGTGTTACAGTCCGTGTGTGTTACAGTCCGAGCGTGTTACAGTCTGTGTGTGTTACAGTCCGAGCGTGTTACAGTCTGTGTGTGTTACAGTCCGAGCGTGTTACAGTCTGTGTGTGTTACAGTCCGAGTGTGTTACAGTCCGTGTGTGTTACAGTCCGAGCGTGTTACAGTCCGTGTGTGTTACAGTCCGTGTGTGTTACAGTCCGAGTGTGTTACAGTCCGAGCGTGTTACAGTCTGTGTGTGTTACAGTCCGAGTGTGTTACAGTCCGTGTGTGTTACAGTCCGAGCGTGTTACAGTCTGTGTGTGTTACAGTCCGAGTGTGTTACAGTCTGTGTGTGTTACAGTCCGAGCGTGTTACAGTCCGAGTGTGTTACAGTCCGAGTGTGTTACAGTCCGTGTGTGTTACAGTCCGAGCGTGTTACAGTCTGTGTGTGTTACAGTCCGAGTGTGTTACAGTCTGTGTGTGTTACAGTCCGAGCGTGTTACAGTCTGTGTGTGTTACAGTCCGAGTGTGTTACAGTCCGAGCGTGTTACAGTCCGTGTGTGTTACAGTCCGTGTGTGTTACAGTCCGAGTGTGTTACAGTCCGAGTGTGTTACAGTCCGAGCGTGTTACAGTCTGTGTGTGTTACAGTCCGAGCGTGTTACAGTCTGTGTGTGTTACAGTCCGAGTGTGTTACAGTCCGTGTGTGTTACAGTCCGAGCGTGTTACAGTCTGTGTGTGTTACAGTCTGTGTGTGTTACAGTCCGAGTGTGTTACAGTCCGAGCGTGTTACAGTCCGTGTGTGTTACAGTCCGTGTGTGTTACAGTCCGAGTGTGTTACAGTCCGAGCGTGTTACAGTCTGTGTGTGTTACAGTCCGAGTGTGTTACAGTCCGTGTGTGTTACAGTCCGAGCGTGTTACAGTCTGTGTGTGTTACAGTCCGAGTGTGTTACAGTCTGTGTGTGTTACAGTCCGAGCGTGTTACAGTCTGTGTGTGTTACAGTCCGAGTGTGTTACAGTCCGAGCGTGTTACAGTCCGTGTGTGTTACAGTCCGTGTGTGTTACAGTCCGAGTGTGTTACAGTCCGAGCGTGTTACAGTCTGTGTGTGTTACAGTCCGAGTGTGTTACAGTCTGTGTGTGTTACAGTCTGTGTGTGTTACAGTCCGAGTGTGTTACAGTCTGTGTGTGTTACAGTCCGAGTGTGTTACAGTCCGAGCGTGTTACAGTCTGTGTGTGTTACAGTCCGAGCGTGTTACAGTCTGTGTGTGTTACAGTCCGAGTGTGTTACAGTCCGAGCGTGTTACAGTCTGTGTGTGTTACAGTCCGAGTGTGTTACAGTCCGAGCGTGTTACAGTCTGTGTGTGTTACAGTCTGAGTGTTTTACAGTCCGAGTGTTTTACAGTCCACGTGTGTTACAGTCTGTGTTACAGTCCGAGTGTGTTACAGTCCGAGTGTTATATGTCACACGTAAACACTTTTGTGTAAGAGTTCTGTGATTAGACTTCTTCAGTAATATACAGTGACTCCTGTAAGGCGTGTGCTGGTTGGCTGAGAGCTTCAGGAATGATGATACACATATAATCCACAGTGGAGTGTGTTAACTGGTGTTTTTGTGTGTTAGTCATTGAGAGATGACAACAATGATAATTAACACTGTGTCTGTGTGTGTGTGTGTGTGTGTGTGTGTGTGTGTATGAAACATTAATGTGAGCAGTGTGTGAACAGTTCAGTTTCCTCTGCAACCTGAGTTCACATGAAGGAAGGGTAAAGCAGATGTTTATTTCCTGTGTAGCTCTAACGGTGCATTAATAGTAACTACGCTGTGATGCGTTAGAGAGATAAAAATCACACGATTAAAACCCTCTGAGCCGAACCCCGTACTGCAGGGTGAGACGTCACCACGTCCATGCTCTCACACTTTCAGTTCAGTTATTCTAGCACACGCACGTATAACGCACGTAGCATGTTCCGGTTCAGTCACCACAGCTCTGAGAGATGACTGACGCGGT
>NC_071276.1:496843-499639 GCF_023375685.1 Ictalurus furcatus
ATTGTGTTCACACACACACACACACACACACACACACACACACACACACACACACACATACACACACACAAAGAAGAACTCTTCTGTGGAACACGACACCATGTGGAACTCATTACTCTTCTTCCTCACTCCACACACACTCACGCTCTGAAGCTGAAGGCGTTGTGTTTGGTTGTGTTTTGTTGTGTTTGATTGTGTTTGGTTTAAACGAAGCTGGTGAAGGAATGCTGGAGCTCGGAGTTTTTAGTGATTGAAGTGCACTGAGTGGATAATGGCCGTTAATGGAGGAGGATTAAAGGAGCGTAATAGATTCCAGCACTCAGACTCAGACGCTCAGCAAACAGAGCTCACGTCAACACTCGTTCTCACGTCATTCTCACGTCACCACTCTCTCACGTCAACACTCGCTCTCACGTCAACACTCGCTCTCACGTCACCACTCGCTCTCACGTCACTCTCACGTCACCACTCGCTCTCACGTCAACACTCGCTCTCACGTCACTCTCACGTCACCACTCGCTCTCACGTCAACACTCGCTCTCACGTCACTCTCACGTCACCACTCGCTCTCACGTCAACACTCGCTCTCACGTCGCTCTCACATCAACACTCGCTCTCACGTCGCTCTCACATCACCACTCGCTCTCACGTCGACACGTAAACACACTGATTTCAGTTAATGTCTGCTCTGATAAACCATTTCAATTATCATAGTGCTGACTTATTACAACCCCGATTCCAAAGACAGATGTGACGCTGTGTCAAATGTCAATAAGTAAGTGTTAGTAGAAAGAAACAGCTGCAGGTGAACTGGGAACAGGTCAATAAGATGATTGGGGATAAAAAGAGGATCTTAGAGAGGCGGAGTCTTTCAGAAGTAAAGATGGGCAGAGGTTCGTCAATCTGTGAAAAACTGCGACTACAATTTGTGGGACAATTTCAGAAAAATGTTCCTCAATATAAAATTGTGAAGACTGTGAATATCTCATCATCTACAGCACATAATATCATCAAACGAGTCTGAGAATCTGGAGAAATGTCTGTGCACAAGGGACAAGGGTGAAAATCAGTACTGCATGCCTGTGATCTTCGTCCCTCAGGAGCCACTGCATTAAAAACAGGCCTGATTCTGTAATAGAAATCACTGCATGGTCTCAGAAACACCTCCAGGACTCAGTGTCTGTGAACACAGTGCAGCGTGACATCCACAAACGCTGGTTAAAGCTCTATCATGCAGAGAAGAAGCCGTCTGTGAACATGATCCAGAAACACCACCGTCTTCTCCGGGCCAAAGCTCATTTAAAATGGACCGAGGCGACGTGGAAACTGTTCTGTGGTCAGACGAATCCAAATCTGAAATTCTTTTGGAAACCCTGGACTCTGCGTCCTCTAAACTAAAGAGGACTGAAGAGGAGAGGGACCGTCTGGTTTTTTATCAGCGCTCAGTTTAAAAGCCTGCGTCTCTGAACATAAAGCTCTTCTGATGATATCTTTAAGGCAGCGAAGCTCACTAATGGTGTAAAAGTGAAAGAGTTGAGCTTTATCATTTTCTAACCTATCACCTCGGGGTCAGGGGTCGTCTCTCCGCCTGCGTGATTTATCACCTCATGTAGCTACACGGATTTCCTTAAGACTGCGCTAGGACCCGAGTGCAGAACAGAAACACAGCTCTTCTCGTTCACATCAACCAAACGTTTCAGAAACACACACACACACACACACACACACACACACACTCACTTTTTCATTTTTCCTCCTAAACACTTGTCTAGAGACAGAGAGAAAGACAGAGAGACAGAGAGAAAGACAGAGAGACAGAGAGAAAGACAGAGAGACAGAGAGAAAGACATTTTCTCCTCTATTTCTCCTCAGTAAGCTCCGTATCTATAAACCCAGGACTCACCGTGTGTGTGCGTGTGGGTCTGACAGGACGTCCAGCAATCTGTAACTGCACTCTGAGGTAGTTAAAGTCTCTCTTTCGTCCTTCTCTCTCTCTCTCTCCCAGCTGCTCTCTCGCCCTGATGAGTAGAGAGGGAGGTGTGGCATCAAGCGTAGACTCATTCACTTTCTCACACACACACACAGAACAAGGCAGGACACATCCTACACACACACACACACACACTGACTCCTCTTCTTGTTCTTCTTTTTTGCCCTTCGCTATATTTGTGATACTCTCTCTCTCACTCGTCCTTGACGCTTTCTCAGATTCCAAACTCGTTCTTTTTTCTCTCTCTGTATGAGTCTTTGTTCAGACTTCCACGACTCCCTCCCTCTCTCTCTCCCTCTCACTCTCCCCTCCCTCTCTCTCTCTCTCCCTCGCTTAAAGTATCAATTTCCTGCACACCAAAAAAGGAAGTGACTTTTTTCCCTCTTCTGTGCTCTGCTCTGAAAACCTCAGACCCACCACACTACATTCACTCACACACACACACACACACACACACACACGCACAGGAACTGCAGCGTTTATGCCGGCTGCTTATTCTGCACATAAACACTGACACGCCTTCACCAGCTTCCACAGGACCAGAGTGGATCACTTCCACACTTTCATCGGATTCTCTATCGCTCTGATTACTGCGAACACCGAGGCAATCTCTCACACCTGCAGCGCTCCTCACACCTCAGACAACATCAGACCAGGTCACGTGACCGTCTGAGGCCTGCAGAACGTTGCAGATTCCAGATGGTTCTGTCGAAAGAGAAGGAATGTTAACTAATTCAGTTTCTGTTCTTCCCCATCAATGATTCACCACACACACACACACACTACTGTTACTGTAGTTACTACTA
>NC_071276.1:619808-662308 GCF_023375685.1 Ictalurus furcatus
TGTGTGTGTGTGTGTGTGTGTGTGTGTTTTAGCAGCCTGATTCTGCAGGAGTTTATTATTTAGTTTAGTGTGGAGTTGAGCGTCAGATCTTTTTAATAAATATAAAACTAAATATAGAGAAGAAACAGAGGAATCTGCAGGACAGAGAATATCATATATATATATATATACTTATATATATATATATATATATATATATATATTATATATAATACCATACATCCATATATATATATTTTATATATTTTTTTTATAGACGTCCCAGGTGCACTGCGGCGTCCTCGAGAGCGAGTCTGGGACACGGGTTTTCTCTACCAGAACAGAAACATCACAACCATGAGAGGACTCTGCAAGACGTCCCACACTGAGTCGGGATAGAAAGGGTGTTGATGTGGTGAAGGTTTGATCCATATGAAAAGTGTCAGAGGTAAAAACACCTCCAAACACCAATCAGACTTTATTTCTATTGGACGCTGCAGACGGTGGTTTACACAGAAAGGCTTACGGTGCTTTTAAAGTGAAGGAAAGCCGTGTGCTGATTTGGACTTCCATACAGAAAGGTAGGTGACACAGAGGAGGCGCGGCGTGAGACACCGATACAGATCTACAGAGCTCTTACTGATCGTTCCATCACTGATGGACGAAACTGCTGTGGGTCTTGCAGAGTGATGTTGGGATTAGTCTGACTGCTTCCTGCTTTATTACACTACATGTGCCTCTCTGGAGCGCTCTAGAACCCGATCACAGTGTGTTCCTGGCAGGGAGACCGTGTCTTTAGCTGTTGTGGATTAACACACAGAAGGTTACGCCTCCAATTACACGAGACTGCACAACACCTGCTGTGGGACGTTTACACTTCCTGTGCTCGCAAATCAGGAAGGACGGCGTGAATCCGCTCACTTCCACAGCATGTACACAGTGAGGGAAAAAAGTATTTGATCCCCTGCTGATTTTTGTACGTTTACCCACTGACAAAGAAATGATCAGTCTATAATTTTAATGGTAGATTTATTTGAACAGTGAGAGACAGAATAACAACAAAATAATCCAGAAAAACGCAGGTCAAAAGTGTTATAAATTGATTTGCATTTTAATGAGGGAAATAAGTATTTGACCCCTCTGCAAAACATGACTTAGTACTTGGTTTAAAAACCCTTGTTGGCAATCACAGAGGTCAGACGTTTCTTGTAGTTGGCCACCAGGTTTGCACACATCTTCAGGAGGGATTTTGTCCCACTCCTCTTTGCAGATCTTCTCCAAGTCATTAAGGTTTCGAGGCTGACGTTTGGCAACTCGAACCTTCAGCTCCCTCCACAGATTTTCTATGGGATTAAGGTCTGGAGACTGGCTAGGCCACTCCAGGACCTTAATGTGCTTCTTCTTGAGCCACTCCTTTGTTGCCTTGGCCGTGCGTTTTGGGTCATTGTCATGCTGGAATACCCATCCACGACCCATTTTCAATGCCCTGGCTGAGGGAAGGAGGTTCTCACCCAAGATTTGACGGTACATGGCCCCGTCCATCATCCCTTTGATGCGGGTGAAGTTGTCCTGTCCCCTTAGCAGAAAAAAACCCCAAAGCATAATGTTTCCACCTCCATGTTTGACGGTGGGGATGGTGTTCTTGGGGTCATAGGCAGCATTCCTCCTCCTCCAAACACGGAGAGTTGAGTTGATGCCAAAAGAGCTCCATTTTGGTCTCATCTGACCACAACACTTTCACCCAGTTGTCCTCTGAATCATTCAGATGTTCATTGGCAGACTTCAGACGAGCATGTATATGTGCTTTCTTGAGCAGGAGGACCTTGCGGGCGCTGCAGGATTTCAGTCCTTCATGGCATAGTGTGTTACCAATTGTTTTCTTGATGGCTATGGTCCCAGCTGCCTTGAGATCATTGACAAGATCCTCCCGTGTAGTTCTGGGCTGATTCCTCACTGTTCTCATGATCAATGCAACTCCACGAGGTGAGATCTTGGATGGAGCCCCATGCCGAGGGAGATTGACAGTTCTTTTGTGTTTGTCCATTTGCGAATAATCGCACCAACTGTTGTCACCTTCTCACCAAGCTGCTTGGCAATGGTCTTGTAGCCCATTCCAGACTTGTGTAGGTCTACAATCTTGTCCCTGACATCCTTGGAGAGCTCTTTGGTCTTGGCCATGGTGGAGAGTTTGGAATCTGATGGATTGATTGCTTCTGTGGACAGGTGTCTTTTATACAGGTAACAAGGTGAGATTAGGAGAACTCCCTTTAAGAGTGTGCTCCTAATCTCAGCTCGTTACCTGTATAAAAGACACCTGGGAGCCAGAAATCTTTCTGACTGAGAGGGGGTCAAATACTTATTTCCCTCATTAAAATGCAAATCAATTTATAACATTTTTGACCTGCGTTTTTCTGGATTTTCTTGTTGTTATTCTGTCTCTCACTGTTCAAATAAATCTACCATTAAAATTATAGACTGATCATTTCTTTGTCAGTGGGCAAACGTACAAAATCAGCAGGGGATCAAATACTTTTTCCCCTCACTGTAGGATGATATAGGCTACAAGAAATCACCCCCGAGAGAGAGAGAGAGAGAGAGAGAGAGAGAGAGAGAGAGTGAGAGTGTGTGTGTGTGTGTGTGTGTGTGTGTGTGTATGGTGTCTTGCTATGGACTGGTGACCCTCCCACAGTGAATTTCCCCACCATGTTCTTGAGTTAGACTCCAAATCCAACACCACTTACTGAAAGCACTCACACACACACACACCCCTCTACACCACACACACACCTCTACGTGTGTGACTGAAGCAGAGCATCATCCCTTGATGACATCCATCAGAGCATGATCTCTCCCGAGACTGGGCCGCAGGGCAGTATTCCAGCACGATAACGACCCCAATCACACCTCCAAGACGACCACTGCCTTGCTAAAGAAGCTGAGGGTGAAGGTGATGGACTGGCCAAGCATGTCTCCAGACCTAAACCCTATCGAGCATCTGTGGAGCATCCTCAAACGGAAGGTGGAGGAGCACAAGGTCTCTAACATCCACCAGCTCCGTGATGTGGTCATGGAGGAATGGAAGAGGACTCCAGTGGAACCTGTGAAGCTCTGGTGAGCTCCATGCCCAAGAGGGTTAAGGCAGTGCTGGAAAATAATGGTGGCCACACAAAATATTGACACTTCAGGCCCAATCTGGACATTTTCACATAGGGGTGTACTCACTTTTGTTGTCAGCGGTTTAGACATTAATGGCTGTGTGTTGAGTTATTTTGAGGGGACAGCAAATTTACACTGTTACACAAGCTGTACACTCACTACTTTACATTGTAGCACAGTGTCATTTCTTCAGTGTTGTCACATGAAAAGATATCATCAAATATTTACACAAATGTGAGGGGTGTACTCACTTTTGTGAGATTCTGTTCCTCTACACCACACACACCTACAGCTCTACACCACACACACACACACCTCTACACCACACTAGGGATGTCACGAGAATCGATACTTCGGTACCAAGTCAGTACCAACACTGTTAAAACGTGACGTTGGTCAGTACCAACACTGTTAAAATGTGACGGTACTTGTTTTTCTGCAGTAGCATTAGTAATGATTCCGATGAAATTACTGAGAGTACCAGGGTTGTGATTCTTCCGGACCTGAAGGGGGCAGCAAATATGCGCAAGTGTTATACTCTGTCCACAAGTGGTGAAGAAGAGGAACGCCTACAAGCACACGGGAAACACTACAGAAGATTAGCTTAGCTTAACAAGTTTAGCTCCACCCCGACTCGTTGAGAGGAAAAGAGAGGAAAGCTAGTACCGGTTTCTGGTGTGTAACCGATGCTATCGTTCATTTCAAACAAAGCGAGGAATCACCTGGAATTTGGCGAAGCACCTGAAAGATCGTCCTGTATTATGTTTGTTTGAAGCAGCTGTATTGTGGCCGTGAAACCAGCTAACGTTATGCTCCATGTAATGTTAGCGAGAGACAGTTATTTGTTGTTTGTTAATGACGCTAACACACTGCAGTGTTATAAACCACCTCCTAATGTTCCAACATGCATCTCCATTCAGCCCGTGTCCTGTCAGGTACACGTAGTAATGTCACTCATAATTATTCACATGTTCATGCTTTTAATAAATCTTTATATCCTAACACCAGATCAGTGAATTTAAACTAATGCTGCATTCAGGGTATAAGGGGTGTGTGTGTGTGCATGCGTTTAGGAGTGCACCTCCACTCATTGTCAGACAGTATTGATAACTAAAATTACCCCCCCCCGCCACTATCAGCCAGAGGAGGATGTCCTCCAGGAGAGTTTTTCATTTTATTTTTTCAATTTTATTTTTATATCACACCGTGGTATTGACTTTGGTATGGAGTATCATGTACTTTTGGTGGTATCGGTACCGACTACAACATTTTGGTATCATGACACCTCTACACCACACACACACCCCTCAAAAGTCATGGAGAAGTGAGCAGTCCAGACATTCACATATAAACTGAAACCCAATCAATGTTTAAAAGGTGCAGGTATACAAACTCACAGAACATTTCATTAGGAACATCTCCACATTCATGCAATTATCCAATCAGCCAATCAGGTGTCAGGAGCACAATGTATAAAATCATAAGACACAGGTCAAGAGTATGTAATATACCGTAAACATATATGATGATTTTTAAGTCTTTCTTACCTCTCATATGGACCGTTACGATGGCTAAAGTCTCATCATTCACTTTATCCCGTACTGTGTAGTTCCCACTGTCAGAGACGTCTCCATCTTTAATCTGAAGAGTGTTGAGGAGAGACGCTCTCTCTTTATAATCTGGACTGCACTGGATCTTCTCCTTGTCCACGCTGCAGATCTGCAGGTTTGATGGTTGTACAGCATCACTGGCAGTAAAACTCACCTCCACCAGGTCAGTGAGGGGTAAGTGCACGTCTATGGGTTCACCTGGGGCAATCACACGGGTCATCTCTAGAGCTAAGGAGAGGAAATAAAATGAGAACGTGTGAGTACAGACGTACTGACGACTGCTGATGAGGGATGATGAGGGATGATGAGGTTACCACCCTGACATGCATGGGTCATTCTGTGGTGGTTTTCCAGCTAGCAGTCTGACAGCAGGGCAGACGGTCTGGGAGATGGGAGAGCTCTCCACCATTCTGATTTGGGTTTGAGATCAAAAGATGATGGATCAGAATTTCAGCTTTCATTTCCTGATATTTACACCTAAAATGTGTTACACAAGTTAGAACATGGGACCTTTTGTTCGAGACCACACATTTTTTTCAAGTGATCAAAAAATATTGGAACACGTGATTGACAGGTGTTTCTTGTTACCTAGGTGTGTCCTGTTAGATCAAATCTTTACACAATTAAAGAATCCATGTTTGAGCTCTGGGTTTGCCTGTAAAGGCATTTGTTATTAAAGGATAAACCAACGTGGAGATCAGAGAACTGTCTATGGGAGAAAAGCGAGCCATTCTGAAGCTGAGTAAGGAGGGGAAGTCTATCAGAGGCACTGCACAAGCATTGGATATAAACAATAAAACCCTTTGGAATGTCCTGAAAAAGAAAGACACCACTGGTGTATGGAGGAACAGACACAGAACGGGTCGACCAAGGAAAACAACAGCTGATTACAGAAACGTTGTGAGAGCTGTGAAGAAAAACCCAAAAACAACAGTCAGTGACCAACAACAGCCTCCACAGGACAGGGTGAAGGTCTCACAATCCACCATTTGAAGAAGACTTCGAGAGCAGAAATACAGAGGCCATACCACACGATACAAACCAGCAGTAATAGTCAGACAGAGATGAGTCACAAAAGTTCTGGAACCAAGATGAACCTCTACCAAAGTGATGGAAAGGCCAAAGTGTGGAGAAAGAAAGGATCTGCTCATGATCCAGAACGTACAAGCTCATCTGTGGAACATGGTGGAGGTGGTGTCATGGCTTGGGCTTGCATGGCTGCTTCTGGAACATTCTCACTAATCTTTATTGATGATGGAACTCATGATGGTAGAAGCAGAATGAATTCAGAAGTTTACAGGAACATTCTGCCAGTAGATTTACAGAGAAATACATCGGAATTAATCAGGAGGAACTTCATCATGCAGCAAGACGACGATACAAAACAAACACTTCCACCTCAACACAGGACAACAACTGAAAGAGGCTGCAGTAAAAACCAGGAGAGGTTTCACAGAAGAAGAAACCAGCAGTTTGGAGTCAGTGAGTCGCAGGATTGATGCAGTTACTGCGAGTAAGGGAAATGCAACCAAATATTGTGTTATTTACGATAAGACTCTGTTCCAATACTTTTGCTCACCCCAAAACTGGGTGGTCTGTCACCAAAGGTGCCATGTTCTGAGTCGTGTAACACATCTAGATGTAAATAAGAGGAAATGAAAGCTGAAATTCTGATCTATCTCCTCATATCCATCTTTTGATCTCAAACCCAAATGTCTTCGGTGTATAGTGAAGGATTGTTCCAATACTTTTGGTGGGAACTGCATCTCCATGTCTGTGGTCAACCAAGTGTATTAGCCTCTGTGTCCTTTAGAAAATACTCAGGACATGTACATGTCTGTATGAGTGTCAGAATTACCATCAGTGTATTAATAACATGAAGCTACACTCACTGTCCACTTTATTAGGAACACATGTACACATGCAGCAGAAGACCACATCAGGTTCCACCAAGAACAGGTATCTGAGGCTATCACGGGCACAGACTCACCCAAACTGGACAGTTGAAGACTGAATATGTAAAAATAAATAAATAAAAATCAATTTAAAAAATAAAATTACTTGGTTTTTCTCCAATCTTCAGCTGTTCTGACTGGGCGAGTCTGTGCCTAGGACAGTCTCAGATCCCTGTTTTTGGTTTTTCACACCATTGTGTAAACTCTAGTGAGTGTTTTTTGTGTGTGTGTGTGTGTGTGTGTGTGTGTGTGTGTGTGTGTGAAAATCCCAGCAGGAGATCAGCAGTTTCTGAAATCCTCAAACCAGCCCATCTGGTACCAACAACCACGCCAGGGTTAAAGTCACAGAGATCGGACTGTTGCTTCATTCTGATGTTTGATGTGAACATGAACTGAAGCTCTAGTCCTGGATCTGCAGGATTTTATGTGCTGCACTGCTGCCACATGATTGGCTGATTAGATAATTGCATGAATGAGTAGGTGTACAGGTGTTCCTAATAAAGTGCTCTATACTGTATAACATTATATAAGTGATATTTAAGTTTAGTGCTCATCACTTTCCCTGCAGTTCCTTATTGAATAGCATCGGTGCTGTTCAGTTCACTTCAATGGGATTTAGAGCCCACGTTCTGATGCGGTTTAACAAAAAGTTATAATAATAGCCATAATAATGTGTTTTATACAGCTCAGATCAGTACAACAAATCCTCACAGCTTTATTAACTGTACACAAATAGAAATATGGAATACAAGAACACTGCTGTTGTATAAATGCCAGAGTCACATCTCCCTGCAGGTCTCACCTGCTTTCCCACTGAAGATAAGCAGGGTTGAGTCTGCTCAGTACCTGGATGGGAGACCTCCTGGGGAAAACTATGGTTGCTGCTGGTTGCCACCAGGGGGCACTCACCCTGTGGTCTGTGTGGGTCTAATGCCCCAGTATAGTGAACGGGACGCTATACTGTAAAAACAGCAGTAAGAATCAGACAGAGATGAGCCACAAAAGTTCTGGAACCAAGATGAACCTCTACCAAAGTGATGGAAAGACCAAAGTGTGGAGAAAGAAAGGATCTGCTCATGGTCCAGAACATACAAGCTCATCTGTGAAACATGGTGGAGGTAGTGTCATGGCTTGGGCTTGCATGGCTGCTTCTGGAACATTCGCACTAATCTTTATTGATGATGAAGATAAGTAGGGTTGAGCCTGCTAAGTACCTGGATGGGAAAACTATGGTTGCTGCTGGTTGCCAGCAGGGGGCACTCACCCTGTGGTCTGTGTGGGTCTAATGCCCCAGTATAGTGACCGGGACGCTATACTGTAAAAACAGCAGTGTCTTTCAGATGAGACGAACCGAGGTCCTGACTCTGTGGTCATTACAAATCCCAGGACACTTATGGTAAAGAGTAGGGGTATAACCCCAGGGTCCTGCCCAAATTCCCCCAATGACCCTTCTCTATCATCCTCTAATAATCTCCATCTCTGAACGGACTTCAACACTCTCTCCTCTCCACTAATAGCTGGTGTGTGGTGGGAGTTCTGGAGCAATATGGCTGCTGTTGCTTCATCCAGGTGGAGGATACACACTAATGGTGGTTAAGGAGACCCCACCACCACCACCACCCCCCCATACAGTGTGAAGTGCCTTGAGTGTCTAGAAAAGTGCTATAACTAATATGTGGTCTCCAAGTTAGTTTACGACCAGGTACTCCATATTATTACTCTCCACAGTAGATCAATAATAAATGCAGAGTATAAATACTCACGGGACAACGTAAAGACGACTTCACAGACGGTCTCAGAGACACACTTGGCCATGTAGAGTCCTCGAAGGCTGTAATCAGCTTTCAGCATGGTCAGGGAGGAATTCCCCTTCAGGTACTGTTCATAAGAGACAATAAACCCGTCTTTAGACCTGCACGAGACGCTGCTACACCTGACCAGAACATCGTCCTGCTTCTGAAACCTGGTCCAGGTCAGTTCACCAGAGCACTGCACAGTACAGGGGAGAGACGCCGACTCATGCAGATTCCCAAACACCTTCTGTCTGTCTACGGACAGCACCACACAGGGGACTGGGGGAGGGGGAGAGAGAGGGAATGTATAAATCTCATCACTGCACATGCTGCCTCAGTACACACATACAAAATAAAAGTCCTTACCTAGCAGTAATATCACTCCTGCACAGAGATGCATGATGGCCGCTGTCGATCCTTCTGGAGGAAAAGGGGGAGGGGTTAAAAACAGGTTAATGGTTCAAATTAAAAGTGTGGAATGCAGAACTCTACAGTACAATCTCTTCATTAGTGTCTTCCAGTGTTTTGGCTAGAGGGTCAGTCATTCTGTAAAGTAGTAAGTAGCTGCATTTACATGGACAACAATAATCCACTCTTAACCCGATTAAGACCATACTATGATTAAGAAACTAGCATGTAAACAGCAATTTTTACTTACCTAAATCTAATTAAGGTCATACTCGGATTAAGCTCTAATCGAATTAAGACAGAGTACTCCTGTTTCAGTCGCATTATGGACGTGTATTACAGACATGTACACACCTTAATCACATTATGAACGTCGTGTGGGAGTTTTCACCGCATTGTGCGACAGGACACGATCACACACGGCAGTTTTACGTTTTGCGGCGAACAAGAGAGTTCGGCTGTGTCCCAAACCGCACACTTTCCTACTATAGGCCTGTAGTGGGGAAAAATACATGTATCTTGGCTGCTATATAGACGAGAAGTACGCGGTTTGAGACGCAGCCCACGGCTTCAAGCAGTTGTCTATTAGCACGTACAGCATGACAAATAATTAACTGCACTTCTCTCTCGCTTTTGATGACGGAGTTGATGGAAACTCTGGAGTGACGGCCGATGTGGTGAGTAAATAATCACTCCAACATTTCATCCCATGATCCGTCCGTGTAAATAATCTACTGCAGTGTTAATATCACCTGTGTAACATCTGGAGGAAGTAGATTCACTACTCACCGGATATAAAAACTCCAACAGATCTCCAGCAGTGAAGAGATGCAGAACACAAACACAAACCAGCTCCGCTAGCTCCAAACTTAGAGATGCTGAACACAAACACCGGCTCTAATCTCTAAAACTCTACAATAACTGTGATGTCGATAATAAAATACTTTTGATATGAGGAATAAAACACATCAACTTTCCAATCGCAGAGTTAAAATCACTAAAGATGAATTAAAAACCAGATTTAAACGTCGATGTCGAGGAGGAACAACAGCAGCAGCCTGTTAGCGCGAGACTCCAACATGTCCATGTCCGCGGCACTCCCCTTTACACCGTAAAATGGGCGTTCCTTGTGTCATGACGTCACGGATCTTCACTCCTAAAACTAATCCTGACATCTTTAATCAGCACAGCAAAGTGTGTTTAAGTGGAATATTCTACTGATTTAATAACTCTGGATATAAATGAGTTTTATTAAATAGCTGAGAATCTAATAGTGTTGTTATTTGGAATCTAGATTTATTTCTAGGTGATTTTAGTGAATCAGATTAAAATGGTGTTTATAGATCAGGACACAAAGCAAACAGGAGAGTTTTATGGTGGAATTACAGAAGAAAAAGACTGAATCATATGAATCCATATGAATCAGGACTAGAGAGAACTTCCTGGTCAGGGTTGTGGTGGATCCGGAGTCTATCCCACTAACACTGGCTCAGGCCATCTTCTCTCCATCACTCCTATATCTACTCGATCTACTAGTCTGCAGTGGTATGGACCAGTTTAATCAGCTGTACATGATGTTCCACTGACACCATATCCCCTGATATTTATTACACATGATATTCTAGAAGCACATCTGCATCACAACATTTAGTGTAGGAGCTCCACAAAACCCATCAGAGTACGCTAGTACAGGTCCTCTCTCAAAACTCCACCAAAAGAGCAGTGTTCTCTCCCCAGGAACCACAGAGGAACCTCAGAGGAGCACATGGACATGTGACTGTGGAATGATCTGTGCAGCTGTTTTCTGATCTCTCTAATCTGAACCGAATCAGTTCATCTGCTGGTTACGAAGATCATTTCATATAAATCCTACAAACATTCAACCACTCTCTCTGGAGATATCACACTAACCCTGGAGCAGAAATCCCAGGGAGGAGGACAGGGGGACATATTCAGACACTTTCAGTGTTGCTGGTTAGTGAAAGCAGGGTGTACGGAGATCTGCACATCTCCTGGAGAATGGCTGACAACTCCATTCATTGTGAGCTGCTGGTGTTCGTTGGTGTTTTCAGTCATTCGGCGCTGCTGGTGTTTGCAGATTCTCCATGGAGCTACTGCATTTCTTTCCACAGATAACCCATCAATAACCCTGCTACGATGAGCAGGATCATCAGCACCACCATCAGTGCAGTCCCCCATGCTGGCATAGATCTCTCCTTCTTACTGTCCAAACACAGCGTCTCCTCTGCAACACACACACAATTATACAGAGACAGCACAATACCTGCTGTGACTCATTTTCATTTTCACAAATCAGGAAGGAAGCGTGAATCCAGATCCTCCATCACCCTGACCAGGATAAAGCGCTTACTGAAAGCGAGTGTAGGATTTACACTTTCTTACCTCTCACACGGACCATCTCATTGTTCCAGATATCCTGTAAGTAGTACTGGAAGTACTATGTAGTTCCCACTGTCAGAGACGTCTCCATCGTTAATCTGAAGAGTGTTGAGGAGAGACGCTCTCTCTTTATAATCTGGACTGCACTGGATCTTCTCCTTGTCCACGGTGCAGGTCTGCAGGTTTGATGGTTGTACAGCATCACTGGCAGTAAAACTCACCTCCACCAGGTCAGTGAGGGGTAAGAACACGTCTATGGGTTCACCTGGGGCAATCACACGGGTCATCTCTAGAGCTAAGGAGAGGAGAGACAGGAAATTAGAAACATGAGCAGGAAGTGTGTAGTGTTGAGGTTAAAGCCCACAGTACACTGGCCAATTCCATAGCACAACACAAACATAAATCACCACCACAACACTTCAGAACATAGGTAAACAAACAATGGAAACGTTTCATCACAGTGACAGGACAAGGTGATGATCCTCTTTTTACTGCTACAGGGAAGAATATACAACTGACTGATGATGGGATTTCGTTTTATAGTTAATTATATGCACTACTATATCCATTTAGGTTCTGCATCCTGTACAGAGGAACTCACTGAGGAACTTCAGGAAGTAAGTCTTACGTGCAGCAAGAAGTCTCCACTAAATCTCTTCTACAGTTTAAAACTAAGGTAGAAAGCTAGGTGATCTCAGCAGATAATGAGATAAAAGCCAGACTGGAGAAGACCAAAGACCACACTCACACTCACACTCACACTCACACTCACACTCACACTCACACTCACACTCACACTCACACTCACACTCACACTCACACTCACACCTCCTGTCTCCGCGGTCTACAGACAGTTCCTTAGACTTCATGGTTTGGTTTGTGCTCTGATATGCAGTGTTAACTGTGGGACCTTATATAGACAGGTGTGTGCCTTTCCAAATCATGTCCAATCAACTGAATGTCCAACAGGTGGACTCCAATCACGTTGTAGAAACAGCTCAAGGATGATCAGTGGAAACAGGATGCACCGGAGCTCAATTTTGAGTGTCATGGCAAAGGCTGTGAATACTTATGTACATGTGCTTTTTTCTGTTTTTTATTTTAAATAAATTTGCAAAGATTTCAAACAAACTTCTTTCACGTTGTCATTATGGGGTATTGTTTGTAGAATTTTGAGGAAAATAATGAATTGAATCCATTTTGGAATAAGGCTGTAACATAACAAAATGTGGGAAAGTGAAGCGCTGTGAATACTTTCCGGATACACTGTGACACGGTAAATAAAACGAACGGAAAATGTGTTGTTCTGCTGTAAACTGATCTTCAGCAGGGGTTCTCTCTGAAACAAACCAACCTCAGTGAAAGAAGTGACGTCATCAACCAAGGAAGCTAACGCTAGCTCAATATCATAATCATTTACTTAATACGTAACCACAGCCTCAAAACAAATATAACGTATAACCGTAAATATTATATGACTGTAGCCTATTACGACCTCAGATACGTTTTACACTGAAATCACTCAGGAGTTTCAAAAGCAAAAATAATTTTATTTAACAAATAAAAAGAAGCCCAAATAAGGCTGCACAATGAATCGAATATTGATCTCTATTTGACGGCCCACGATTGCATGAACATGATCGACTGTGATATTGACGTTTAAAGTTCGTCCTCCGCTCATAGAAAACTCCGCTGCAGATCAAATCAAGCGCTTCCTAAACTTACAGACAGTCCCCATAGAGTAGTGCACGGATGACGTCATTTTGTACACCAAAACCCGGAAACCAGTTAGCATTTTAGCGCTTCAGAGCGAGCTGCGAGCTCCAACGCTTGCGTGAGGGGAAATCATGACACTAACATGCTGCTAAATGGGACTACAGACATTGTCGGGACATTAAACATCATCACGCCGTACACATAAACTGGTTCAGGTGTGCGGTGCACAATTCCCAAAAATAAACCTGGATGAAGATTCATCCACAGAGTAAATCTGTATTATGGAGAATGTTTTAAATAAAGTTTGGAGAAGTTTGTGGGAAGCTCGGTGACGGTGACGAAGTGGAGCGACCGTGGTGTAGTTCGTTTATAGCGTACGGTTAGATGTTTATTTCTGGAGATTGTATTTAGTTTTCAAACTTCATAAAAGTTGTGTTGATTTGTGAAAATGATCTTGATGGACAGAACGTGTTAGTGTTGTAAACTTTTGTTGATCACAGAGATTATTTTCTGCAATAATCCAAAAGTCTATGTGAAAATCCTATTGGGTTTTTGTCGAGGGAACCGGTGTGATGGTCACTTCTGGGTTTCGGTACAAAATGACGTCGTCCCTGCACCTCGCTATTGGGTGATTTGTCTGCGTCTCTCCTCCTGTAAACTCTGTTATTGACTTTTCTGCATTCGCCTGAATTGTTTTATTTGGTTATATATTGTTATATTTGATGAATATTTTCATTTAGTTTATAGTATTTTTACTTATCCTATATTTTGGGAACAATTTTATTTATATTTTGCTTCTACGAGTTGATCCACTTTAAGGATCAGTCTAATTTGATGTAAAGATTTGTACATTGTCAGGAATGTAGCACGACATGGAGGTGAAAGCAGCGGTCTGTTTATTTAAATGTGAAAGTGCAATAAAAATATGTTGTCCCTAAAATCAATCAATAATCATGATAAATAATCAAGATCTCAATATCGATCAAAATAATTGTGATGATCATTTTGGCCGTAATCGTGCAGTCCTAAACCCAAATAAAAACATATTTTTCACTTAGGGGTGTACTCACTTCTGTTGGCAGCGGTTTAGACATTAATGGCTGTGTGTTGAGTTATTTTGAGGGGACAGCAAATTTACACTGTTACACAAGCTGTACACTCACTACTTTACATTGTAGCACAGTGTCATTTCTTCAGTGTTGTCACATGAAAAGATATCATCAAATATTTACAAACATGTGAGGGGTGTACTCACTCACAGATACTGTGTGTATATATATTATAAATTATTTAATTAATAGGACATCTATTTTTTGAAGAAAACCATTCAGTCCAGTACGGGTCACTTTGACCCCCTTTATGCATTTGTGAAGGTTTTTCTGGTTCCTGACACCAAGATGAACACTTTACAGTTGTTTTTTGACTGTAAGTCATTCCCTTCAAATGCTATTGAGCATTAAATAATGGTATATTTTGTTTATGGCATGTTTTGTGGCTGGCATCTCAGTACAAATATAAGAATACATAAGGACGTATTTCGGTGGCTGGCTGCAGTAGAATTGTTTAGCCCCGCCCATTCCTATATTAGTGAATGGGACACGGGACAAATTAGCGTTTTAAGTTTCAGCTCCACAGATTATTTTCAGGAACAGTGTTCCATCAAGTTCAGTTGACCCTGATATCACCCCAATATTTCCCCTTATGATAAATACTTTTTATAGGAGTTATTTGGTGACTGATTAAAGAGCGTGGATAATGGAGCAGTAAAGGATAACGCAGACTGAATAAACCAAACATTCATTACGCTTCAACATATTTAAATATTTATTATCAGAACACAATATACATCATGAATAACATAAACACCGGCCACTGAACCGAGTAAAAGCCACTGCTTAAGATAAAGTTTAGAAGGAGGATCGACTCTCAGATGCGATATAAACTATTTCCAGCGTTCACCGCGCCGTGAGCTCGTAGCTTCCGGTTACCCGACGGAATAAACCAATGTATAAATTTACACAAAAATGTAATCGAGAATATTAAACAAATAGGAAAATATAATATTTATAAATACAAATGTCCATAATAAACTGTACACAGCCTCTAACAGAGGGAGAACAATGTGTATAACGCTTTTAAAAATGGACATTAACTCAAAGCAGCAAAATATAAACACAAGTGCGGAGTTATCGAGTCTTATCCGTCCATGTAGATAAATAAACACACACCAGGAGAAACTACTGCAGTGTTAATATCACCTGTGTACCATATGGAGGAATTATGTTCACTACTCACCGGAAATAACAACAGAATACCGGAAGTAGAACTGGAGTCTGCTGGGTAACGGAGCTCCTCACTAACTGACTGAAATAAGAGTGAAGTCGGTAATAAATCCGCTTGACGTCAGGAGTAAAACAGGTGAAGTTTATAATCGCACAGTAAAAAATAAAAAACTGGACTAACTCCGCAGAGTTCGGGGCAGAATGGGATTGAAGTGATGGCGCATGCGGCGCGTGCGGGTCAGAGTGAGCTTGACGTGATGGCGCATGCGCGTTGCGATTCAGGAAGTGAGAGTGGTTTTTAAATTTATTTATTATGAATGAAATAACAGTAGTGGAATACAAAGTAACAGAAAAACACCTGAATCTATAAAACAGTCAAATTCCTGCATCTCATATCAAAAATCGATCCTACATCTAATACATCAGAATCTTTTGAACAGAAGAGAAGTCTGAACAGCTTTAAGATTGTTCTGTACTGACATTAGAGAATCGTAAATAATCTTTAATCAGTGGAAAATACTCTACCATTTGGTACAGTTAACATATACTTTACTTTATGTATATGATATTTCCCAAATAAAATAAAATTTAAATTATATTGTTCATTTCCAATAAAGCAGTATCACACTCCATAAACAAAACCATTACATCAGTTATAGTGACAAACTTATTAAACCACTCAGATAATAACAACTGAAAAAACATATGATTTTCTGATTCCCCTTTACAAAAACAGCATAATGGCCAAAACCCGTCTTTTAAACTTACTAATGAAGTCATTACATGGATAATATCTATTTATTATTTTAAAATGGGTTTCTTTGACTTTATTAGGAATTACATATGTATTTATATCTGATCACAGTTTCTGAAAAGAACTGGGAGTTTAGTGCACTTCAAATCACAGCTGAGTAAAACATGAAGACCTCCACATTTTAAAAGACTAGATTGTGGATAAAGAACCATGGGAGATTATTCTCATAAAGACAGTGCTTGATCCAGTTCATTTTAAAAGTATTCTTAATAGTGACTAGAGAGAACTTCCTGGTCAGGGTTGTGGTGGATCCGGAGTCTATCCCACTAACACTGGCTCAGGCCATCTTCTCTCCATCACTCCTATATCTACTCGATCTACTAGTCTGCAGTGGTATGGACCAGTTTAATCAGCTGTACATGATGTTCCACTGTCACCATATCCCCTGATATTTATTACACATGATATTCTAGAAGCACATCTGCATCACAACATTTAGTGTAGGAGCTCCACAAAACCCATCAGAGTACGCTAGTACAGGTCCTCTCTCAAAACTCCACCAAAAGAGCAGTGTTCTCTCCCCAGGAACCACAGAGGAACCTCAGAGGAGCACATGGACATGTGACTGTGGAATGATCTGTGCAGCTGTTTTCTGATCTCTCTAATCTGAACCGAATCAGTTCATCTGCTGGTTACGAAGATCATTTCATATAAATCCTACAAATTATGGAAGTATAACAGTGCCAAATGCCCTCACGGCAAAATGGCATGTTGAATTACATAAACTGAATAAAAACATATCGTAATAACAATACTTGAATTAGTTTCCTCTGCAGCTCGTTGGCTTTGTCTATTTTGATTGAAAATAAAATTCCAGCGTTCGTAATTCAATACACACACACACACACATTCCCCTTCCTAAAATACAGTTCCAAAATATTCAGCTGTTAAAATCCCATCTTCATTATTCATCAGGTAATATTTCAACGTTATTTCTCAACCTCACAAGTTCAGGCTGCAGGTGTACAGTGGAAATAGAGAACATTTTGAGATCGTTAATGTGAAATAAAGTGGATAAAGTGACCTCACGTCAAACACGTCAAACCCTGAGGTACAGCAGCAGAAGACCTCGTTGGTGTGAACCAATCAGGATTGTTCCTCTGAACTCTCTGATCAACAAGGCGTCTCATCCCTCAGAACTGTCCCTCACTGTGTGTAAACACTACAGAGTGATGTTTCTGAAATCCTCAAACCTGGTACCTACAACCACGCCAGGGTTAAAGTCACACAGATCACACTGTTTCTTCATTCTGAGGTTTGATGTGAACATGAACTGAAGCTCTTGACCTGGATCTGCAGGATTTTATACACTGTGCTGATTAAATCACTGCAGAAATGTGCAGGTGTTCAGGGGTTTGTAATACAAACACCGTGAGTGTTTAACAGAATATAATATAATATAATAACACAATAAATGAATACGGCTTTCAGCACAATATGGCCGTCATCTGGCTGTAACTAAATCAACTGCTGTTTCATAACTTAAATAAGAATATAGAAATATTTGTTCTAGTGTTATAAGAAATGATTTCATCTTTACATCAGAATAGAACTGATTTTAACCCACAAACACATGATGAGGTCGAATCCCTGATTTCTGTTTTAGAACCAGGAAGTAAGTGAAGATCAGGTGACCAGCGCAGCAGGCTCACCGAGTTAGAACACCACCACCGTGTCGCGAGGGCTACTGGAGGTAGATTACTGTTCCAACAGAAAAATGTTCATTCCCATGAGTATTTAAAGTGAGGGCCAGATACAGAAGAGATGGATTACTGCAGTTTGTAGCCAGCGTTACACACAGGAGCGATATGTGAACGAGAATTACATATACAGTGAGATTGATGGTATATACAGATTTAGTATTTAATATAAATATGAACAATAACAAGGGTAAAAACGATTGAACCTGACTGCCTCCAGGTTGACGATTCGTCAGCACCGAGCTGATTAATGACTATCGCCATAAAAGAGCCATCTGTATAGTCAGTGATAAAGATGTAACAGGTGAACATGTCTGCATGTCCATTCATCCAAACAAATACTTCATTTAATATACTCGTATAAGTCATGTAAGGAATGCTGGCGGTGCCGTGATCAGCCATGTTGATGTGACATCACGGGTTGAGAAGACACCATCCCGAATAAACCTGCGCTGCGTCCATGACAACTCGACTCTACAGGACAATGTACATGTGCAATAAAGTGCAGAGCAGGTCCGAATGAAACATTCCTCTTTCTCTTATTCATTCACACTGCAGTAATTATTGTGTGTTAAGAGTGTAAAGTGTCGTTTCTTCAGCACTGAAAATGACCACAGGATGGACTTCATTCAGCCGTGTGTTGTTTGTAAACAGGGAATGTAGCATGGAGGAATTTAGGAGTTTAAGTGACACACTCCTTACACGCCCGGAAGCAACGTTTCTGATCTCAGTGACGTTATTTTAGAATAAACTGTTTTATGCTCTGGTACACAAACTGCCTTGTTAAGCTAATACAATACTACAGTGGATATAAAAAAAGTCTACACACCCCTGTTTAAAGTGGATTGTGGTGCAGAACATTGAGGTGTCTGCTAGTAAACTGTAGATGAAAAGGAATTTCACCTTTCAGCATGATAATGACCCAAAGCACACGTCCAAATCAACAAAGGCACACGTAACCAAAAGAAGTTCAGTGTTTTTGAATGAGCTAGCTCGAGCCCAGACCTGAATCCAGCTAAAAATCTGTGGGGTGACCTGAAGAGGATTAGTTCCGGGGTGTGCACACTTATGCAACCTGGTTATTGTACGTTTTTCACTTAATTTTTAAACGCTGTAATTTCACCTTGAGGGGAAAAGTTCTGACGATTTATCTTAGTGTCATTCTTTCACGTCACAAAAACCTGCAGTTTCAACAGGGGTGTGTAGACTTTTTATATCCAATGTAGCTAGCTGGAATTAGCTTAGCTGATGACACCTGAGCAAAACTACTGAAATTAAGTGCATTCAGCATAATAAAAGTTCTTATTAGATAAATACATACACTTCTTCATGAAGAATTAGGTGACTAAAATAATAAAATAAAATAAAAAATACATATATAAATGAATTAGTTTTTATTCTAAAGTAAAATTCACAGTAAGCCTTCTGACTGAATTATAACTAAAAGAGCTATTTTTCCTCCAGAAGAAAAGATACTACAGAATGTAAAATCTCACTCTGCTCCAGCTGTGTGCTGCTGCCTGAAGTTGTTTAACTCCGCCCTCTTCTGTCTACACCACTGTTCGATCTCAGTCAGATTGATCTGGGTCTCTGAGATGATGTCGGAGCTTGTACCCTGCAGGTGTCCTGCTCCATCACCACTGAGCTGCTGTAAGCTGCTCTTCACCTCCTCCATCTTCCTCATCATCTGCTCAATACACACCACCTACACACACACACACACACACACACACACACACACACACACACACGTCATTATATAGTAACCACACACACACTCACTACACACACTCAACACACACATCACATACACATCATTACACACTAACCACATTACACAATGAAATCAGTCATTACACACCAACCGCACACACACATCATTATACAGTAACCACACACACAGACACACACACACATCGTTATGCACTAACCACACTATCATTATACACCAAGCACACACTCAGTACATCCTCTCACTCTCTCTCTCTCTCTCTCACACACACACACACCCCTTTAACAACAGTAACTGAATAAAAGCACAGACCCACCGATGAAGTGTCTCAGTTATATAAGCAGACACAGATAACGAGGTCTGTTCTGTTTAACTGTTCAAAGTTTTTTGCTGACTGTTTCCTATTGGCTATGATGTTAACTTGAGAGGAAAGTTCAATAATGAAATTAGGACAAAATATTGTTTCTGAAAAAACAGCAACAAATTTCTTTCAAATCTATCAGGAGAACGTCATGTAATGGGTTTCAGGAGATGGATGCAAATGCAGTTAAAGCTTTTATTTAAGAGAGGGACAGATAAAATCCAAAAACGTCAGGCAAAACCCGTGGTCACAAACAATCAAGGAGTCAGGCGATCGGCAAACGGGCATTAACTGGTCTAGGACAAGAATCGAGACAAGAGAACAGGATCAAAACCATGAAACAAAAAACTGAGGATCAAAGGCTTAGTACGGGCCTGGCAAGAAGACACAGAAACAGTGTGAACAAAGAACAAAGACACACGAAAAAGGTGTAAAGGTGTGAGCAGAGCTTGGTTGGCTCTGCCATCATCCTCAGACAGGAACATGGCATGGGAGGCCGTGTCGTCTGCCTCAGGCGTGAACAGTATTTGGTAGGCCGTGTCCTCTGCCTCTATCAGGAACATGGCTGGATAGACCACTTCATTGGTCTCACACTGGAGCTCAGGAAATGAGGTCACTACGTTGACCTCCGGCTGGAGCTCGACGGGTAAGACTACCTCGTTGGTTTCAGGCTCATTGCTATAAAATAAGATTTTGTTGGCCGCAGAGAATGGTTTAAACTTGCTCAATCTGGCAACAAGGCCTGAACTGTCCCTGACTTCTCTATTAGAGCTTATTGTAGTTCCCAATGTTGACCACTAGGTGCAAGAATAACTGTATGGCACTAAATGGGACCGTGAGCACACCTCATCTAGAAAAGTGCACAAATCAACAGTGTGTCTGTGTGTGTGTGTGTGTGTGTGTGTGTGCGCGTGTGTTCGTAAACTATAAACATACCCCTCCTCTCTCAGTCATCAGAAGTCCTTCACCTTCTTCACCACTGCACTCCATCAGCTCTGCTCTCTTCGCCTTGCAGAACAATTTGATCTGTTCTGAATATTTAGGGTTCTCTCTGTACCGTTGTTCCAGTTCCTTCATCGCCTCCTCTGCCTTCTGCAAAGCCTCTGTGGCACCGACACGCCTTTTATTGCCCTGCTCTTTCCCAGGTCGGGCCTGCTGTATAAGCTTGTTCACATGCTCCAGCTGCTTGCTCACCTATTAAACATACATTAAACACACACACACACACACACACACACACACACACACACACACACCTTCTCATCTTACAGGATCTCTGGGATTTTTATCCAAACCCTCCATGTTATAAACTGAACAGTAGTAATTAAATAACTCCAAGTTACGTATACAGTGGTGTAATGTTTTGGAATGGCCAAGTCAGAGTCCTGACCTGAAACAAGCAGTTCATGTGAGGAAACCCACCAACATCCCAGAGTTGAAGCTGTTCTGTACTGAGGAATGGGATAAAAACCTCAGAGTCGATGTGCAGGACTGATCAACAGTTATCCCAAACGTTTATCTGCAGTTATTACTGCACAAGGGTCTCACACCACATACTCACAGCAAAGGTGCACATACTTTTACCCCTCACAGATATGTACTATTGGATCATTTTCCTCAATAAATAAATTACCAAGTGTAATATTATTGTCTCATTTGTTTAATTGTGTTCTCTTTATCTACTTTTAGGACTTGTGTGAAAATCTGATGATGTTTTAGATCATATTTATGCAGAAATGTAGAAAATTCTAAAGGGTTCACAAACTTTCAAGCACCACTGTATATATACACTGTCTGAATTGACATGTTGATAAAGATTGCATTATATGTTGGTACTATAAAAGAGCTTTTGTGTTTTTTCCTCATTATAAAGACACTTTAGTAAGCGCTCACTCTTGTCTATTGTCTCACACTGAAGATAAAAGTAAGAAATCCATCCATCCATTATCTACAGCGATTATCCTACAGGGTCACAGCGGAACCTGGAGCCTGGGGCCCAAGGCAGGGGAAACCCTGGACAGGGTGTCATCCATCGCAGGGCACAATCACATACACACACACTACGGACACTTTCAGACACGCCAATCAGCCTACCATGCATGTCTTTGGACTGGGGAAGGAAACCGGAGTACCCGGAGGAAACCCCCGCAGCACCGGGAGAACATGCAAACTCCACACACACAGGGTTTCAGGGGGAATCGAACCCCTGACCCTGGAGGTGTGAGGCGACCGTGCTAACCACTAATCCACCGCACACACAAAAGTTTAAAATGCAGAACAATAAAATATAGATGACGTTTAAGAAGACGTGTCAGACGTCCTGAACTAGTGGTGCAGTGGGAAAATTAAATAAATAAATACAAAACAAAACACTTTATTTTATATACACACACACACCAACACACACACACTCAGCTGCTTGATGCAGTCACACTTACCTTGATGAACTCCTGATGGACTGCATTCTTCTGGTATTTTATACATAGAAAGAGAAGGATCACCAGCAGAATCACCACCACCGGCACTATGAGTCCAATTATCCACCGAGGAAACTTCTCATCTACACACACACACACACACACACACACACACACACACACACACACACACACACGTTACATCTATCCGTGACATTTCCCCTGCAGACCGCCAGGTTGCACCCTCCCTGAGACACACTGAGACACACTGAGACGTACCTGTCACAGAGACAGAGTACACACGGATGTCTTCCATATTCTCCGTGTCCCGGATGGTGTAACGTCCACGATCACTGTGCGTCACGTCTCTCAGTGTGAGCTCTGGGTATCTGAGTGATGTTCTGTTGTGTATTCAGCTTTACACTGTAGTGAGCGTTGAGTCACAGTGCAGATCTGTTCACCATCAGCTGAATCACTGCTTGTATAAATCACCTCCACTGGCTCTGGTACGGACAGATCCAGGATCAGATCTTCACCAGGGTTCTTCTGAACTGCTGAGAACACGGCTGAGGAGAAAACACATTCAGCTGTATTTAGATTGAAAAAGAAATCATTCAAGCTGCTTTCAGAGTCCAGAAATTGCGTGGGGAAAGTTCACACTTCTGAGGTTGCCAGATTTTTCTTTAGTAGAAGTTTCAGAGACAGGGTTTTATAATAGTGTGAAGACCATCACCTTTAAATACAACCATCTTCATACCTGAAAAAAATCAGGGATAGAAAATGTGGACTGAAGAAGGAAATTATATTTTTCTTTGCTGTAAAATGTAAATTGCCGTATGTCCAAGAAGCATCTCCTCCGATGTCCACTGTGTGAAAAACCCTTTTGTGCAAAGTGAAAATATGATAAGTTCATTAATACTGATGTGTGTGATTTCAGTACTAAACCCTGACTGTGTGATTAACTCCACTCTGAAAATGATCCTAATCATTCAGACTGAATGTTTTATCCGCAGTAGAAGAGATAAAGACACTCACTCTCAATGCTGAGGCGCACAGTAGAGATTTCTGAGACGCCACACTCACACGAGTACGTGTTCCTCATTCTGTAATCAGCTGCAGTGATGATGAGAGAGAGATCTCCATCCTGGTACTGATCATGAGACATATTATATCCCTTCACCAGTGAGCTGCACGACGTCTCGTCACACCGAGTGAAGACAACATCTCGATTATTAAATAAAGACCATTTGACTGAACCAGAACATTTATATTCACATGAGAGAGTCACAGGCTGATGAAGCTTCACTGTTTTAGAACAGACAGCAGCTAATACCGGAGCTGAAACAGAGAAGAAACTGAGAGTGAGAGTGTGCAGTGAGAGTGTGCATTTGCAGTTATAGTGAGTGTACAGTGAAAGTGAGAGTGTGCAATGAGTGTACAGTGAGACTGAGAGTGTGCAGTGAGTGTACAGTGAGAGTGTGCACTGAGAGTGTGCAGTGAGTGAACAGTGAGAGTGTACAGTGAGAGTGAGAGTGTACAGTGAGAGTGAACAGTGAGAGTGAACAGTGAGAGTGAGAGTGTACAGTGAGAGTGAACAGTGAGAGTGAACAGTGAGAGTGAGAGTATACAGTGAGAGTGAGAGTGTACAGTGAGAGTGTACAGCGTGAGTGTACAGTGAGAGTGTACAGTGAGAGTGAGAGTGTACAGTGAGAGTGTACAGTGGGAGTGAGAGTGTGAGTGTGCAATGAGTGTACCGTGAGAGTGAGAGTGTAGAGTTAGAGTGAGAGTGAGAGTGTAGAGTGAGAGTGAGAGTGTAGAGTGAGAGTGTAGAATGAGAGTGTAGAGTGTACAGTGAGAGTGTGCAGTGAGAGTGAGAGTGTAGAGTGAGAGTGTAGAGTTAGAGTGAGAGTGTACAGTGAGAGTGAGAGTGAGAGTGTAGAGTGAGAATGTAGAGTGAGAGTGAGAGTGTACAGTGAGAGTGTAGAGTGAGAGTGTACAGTGAGAGTGAGAGTGTAGAGTGAGAGTGTACAGTGAGAGTGTACAGTGAGAGTGAGAGTGTAGAGTGAGAGTGAGAGTGTAGAGTGAGAGTGTACAGTGAGAGTGAGAGTGTACAGTGAGTGTGAGAGTGTACAGTGAGTGTGAGAGTGTACAGTGAGTGTGAGAGTGTGCAGTGAGAGTGTGCAGTGAGAGTGTGCAGTGAGAGTGTACAGTGAGAGTGAGAGTGTAGAGTGAGAGTGAGAGTGTAGAGTGAGAGTGTGCAGTGAGAGTGTACAGTGAGAGTGAGAGTGTATAGTGAGAGTGAGAGTGTAGAGTGAGAGTGTAGAGAGTGTGCAGTGAGAATGTAGAGTGAGAGTGTACAGTGAGAGTGAGAGTGTAGAGTGAGAGTGTAGAGAGTGTGCAGTGGTAGTAAATGTTGTGAGAGAGTGAACGACACTTACCAGTGGTGAATGTGAGGGTGAGTAAGAGCAGGACACAGTGGTGAACGCTGCAGGACTGCATGACTGAGGAGACACAACACCACCATCAGTACTGCACAGGTGGAGAATAAAGCAGGAGAGAGAAACACACTCACAGCTACATTTTATCATTAAACCTGCAGTTTACTGGAATTTATTTAATCGTAAAGTATTAATGAGGAATTCCACTGTGATCAATTATAGTAAAATAATCATTAATTGGGTGGTGTGATGAAGTGGAGTTACAGTTTCCACCCACAGCTGATTATTTCCCTGGTGATTATTAAAATAACAGAAGCAGGACTGTGTTTCGTCTCATTAAAACACTGCACCAGCTTCACAGTGTCTGTTAGTGCTGTGTCGGGGTGAGGGTTCACTTCGGCTGTGCTGTCCACCAAAACAGTCTGTGTTAAATGAACAAACAGAGTGATACTGAAGGGAGCGATTTGATCATTTGATTAGATAAAATATTGACTGACTCCTTCCAAAATTAACAAATAATACAGAAACTATAGAAAACAGTTCACTTTGTGCATTTTAATGTAATTTTAGGGAATGTCTGGCTTCCTGTGTAGTCTTAAAGCAATCACCTGTGAACAGCACATCCCCAAATGTTTTATTCCTCATCAATTTACCAACAAACACATTTCTTTATTTATTAAAGAGCTGCACATAATAGACTGAAAAAAGCTGATTGAATTTTTATCCATCAGACGTGTAGATCAGTTCCACACGACTGAATTCCTGCAGTGCGATTGTAGCTCACATCTTCTAACTGTGTCAATTATGGACCCAAGCACAGAAGAGACGTAGGCACCCGATTGTTCTTCTGCCTTTTCTTCTTCTTCTGGCTCGGATGTCTATAGCAGCCATACAAATATCCTGACCAAACTGGGGCCTAGTGCTGCCACCACTCTAGCGCCACCATTTTGTCAAATTTGGAAGTATGTTTTTGATAACTTGTTTTGCTTCAATAAAAATAAATAAATAAATAAATAAAAACTGTATTGTGTGTTTACTCAGGTTGCCTTCGTTTTATGTTGTATTTCATTTGAAGATCTAAAACTATTTAGTATGAGATATACACATAAAAAGAAGAAATCAAGAAATACTTTTCACAACACTGTAAGTGCCATTTTTGCTCCTCCTGAAAATACTGCCAGCTTTAATTTAATTCTATAGTTATACTTCAGTGCCAATATCCTCGTGAAATTTCATAATAATTGGTTTACATTAATAATACTGTCACGCTTTGTAGGCGGAGACGGAAGCAAGTGCAGGTAGGCAGATATAACAGTAATCCAAAGGGGTAAGGCGAAATCTGTGGTCGGGAAATCAGGCAAACAGACAAAACTAGGCAAGGCAGAAAATCGAGGTCAAGAGCAAAAACAATGGTCAAAAGTCACTTAGGCAAAACACGAGAATAAGGCTTGGAAAACGGCAGAGAACAAGTCAACTGAACGTTTACTTCACAAAGTCGGATTGTTTGACAAAGTCCTTAAATACTGCGTATGCTCCATGTGTGAGATTGGTTGCAGGTGTGTATAGTTAGTACTCAGGCGAAGGTGAGCGTGTGTTGGACACGTAGTCCTCAGTGGCCATGTTTGTAGTTAGTGGTGTCTCCTGGGAAATGGAGTTCCTGGTTGGCTGTGATACGACAAATACGTGCATCGATCACGCTCACTTTACATAATTCAATCCAGCAATTAGAAACGTGTTTCAATAAAGTTTTGTATAAGCACTGAAATAATGTTCTGATAAGAAACTAAATTCTTTCATGCAAAGTATATGCAATATGTTCTCTTAATTCTGAGTGACCACATATTCAGTGTACCTTTTATCCATTTATAGTTACATTTCATTTTGGTGAAGTTAGTTCCTGTTGTTACGTACGTTATAGCAGCTATAAACAGTCATTCCCTCACCAGCCCTCTCTTTATTCTCTCTCTTTATTCTGTGTCTTTATTCTCTCTCTTCAAGTAAATAATAAAAATGCAGCTTATCATGTTTTCAAGAAATGCGCTGTGAATGAGCGGTTACTATAGAAACGATCATATATTAGAACGAGTGCATTAAAAGAAACCTGCCGTTATAAATCATCATTATTCAGTATATTCAGTATCTCGGTGTAATGACTGAAAATAAGACAGGTCGGGGATTTCTCACATTTACATCAAGCAACAAAAATCAATAATAAGGGTGAAATTAGGTGAACTGTGTGCTTTATCGAGGTTTGATCAGCATCAAAACAATCAAAGTTACAGCGAGTTATTGGGGTTAGTCGTGCACTCTTTGGTCATCTTATTTTTGTGCTAGTAACAGAAAAAAGTAAAACACGAACGGTTTATAAATAATAAATAACTTCAAATCCAGACAGGAAAAGCAAAAAAAAACGTCACTTGGAGTTAGTTGTTTTGGAAATGATGGCACAATGCCAGCTTTCACTTTCACTTCCTCTTTTCTTCTCTTCTCTTTTCTCTCTCTTCTTCCTTCTCTCTCTCTTTTCTCTCTTCTCTCTCTCAGTTAAAGTCATGAACTCAGTACAGCCGAACTTTATTTTTTAGTTTTAGACCTTAAACCTCAGCTGAGCAGTTGATGAAAGTTTAAAACACCACAGAACAGACCTGATTCAGATCTATTCTCACTCCAGACATTTAAACCCATTACAGTAATCAATGTCCATCAGTCAAAGACGTGTTTACTAGCCTATGAAACAAACACTTCACACTTCATTCAGTACTCACCTGGACGATAAACTATAACCCCTTGCTCTGATGAACAGAAACAAAGCCGGAAGTGCAGAATAAAAGCATTAGGACACGATTCAGAACACAAACTGAACATCAGCTAAATAAAAGCTAAATGAATCCCAGACTCCGAGTATGAGGGGAATCTGTTTCAGTCTGGAGACAGGACAGTTCTACCTGAGAAACTCTGCTCACATTCTGAATGCATTGTTTAGGTATTGGACCACACCTTAGAGCTCGTGACAGGGGGCGGGGACACAGGAAGAAATTTGCAGAACCGGTTTCTTTAAAGTGTGATGAAATAGGAAAGTGTCTGGTATTTTAAATGGCAGTGAGGATAATAAATATAGTCTGATAGTGTGGGGAGCAGACTGGGGAAGTCTGGTAGAAATGATGGATACACAAGAGTCTCAGGAAAGACATCAACAACTGAGAGAAAGGAAAGGAAAGGGAAAGACTGAAAAGTGGGGGAATGTTGAAGAATAGAGTGAAGAGAAAGTCCAGTCAAAATAAGGGTTAAGAGTGAGAACGCAACAGAACCAACTTCGATCAAATGAAGACATGATTGTGTATTTAATTATTTTTTTTTATCATAGAATTTTTATTGGAAATTTGCATTTTACAGATTATAACACCCCACCAACAACCCCAACAAAACAATCACAGCCAAAACCAAAAGAAAGGGGGAAACAAAAAACAATAACAAACAAACAACCAGAAAAAAAACTAACAAAAACAACAACAAAAAAAAACAAAAACAAAAAAGTAAGGTTATTAGTATTTACCGTCTACCTCTCCTCAATCCACCTCCAGGGTGCGTACATCATTGAAGTAGGTAATAAACTGTTGCCATTTTCCCAAAAATAAGTCACCCCTGCCTCTGATGTTGTACTTCATTTTTTCAAGTTTTAAAAAGAAGATTAAATCTTTAATCCAGACTGATATAGAGGGGGGTTGTGGAGAGGTCCAAGACAACAATATTCTGCGCCGACCAAGTAACAATGCAAAGGCCACAACACTAGCTTGTTTATGGTTCAGAGGCTGATGCTGAGATGAAACACAAAAGCTGGAAATTAAAGGACAGACGTCCGATTTGATTTTAAGAACGTCGGACATAGTTTCGAAGAAAGAGGTCCAAAAATTCTGCAGTTTGGGACAGAGTGACTCAGGTTACAGGGCGAAAGTTTGCATTTTTCACACGTCAGAAACATTGGGATATATTTTAGACAGTTTACTTCTAGAGAGGTGAGCTCTGTGGACCACTTTAAATTGTATGAAACTAAGTCTAGCACAAGACGTGGCGGTACGTATATTATCTAACGCTCTGCCCCAGTAATCATCCTCAAGCTCCAGGCCCAATTCCTCTTCCCAAGCACTAATGGCTTTGATATTGTAAGAATCGTCCTGTGACCAGATCGTTGCATATATCCGTGAGATAATGCCGCCCTTATGAGGATTCAGCTTGAACACCTCTTCCCATGCAGACTTTGTAGGTAAGGAGGGAAAACCAGTGAATAGGGAGGAGACAAAATGCCTAATCATGCATTCGTCACCGCTAGACTAGATTACTGTAATGCCTTACTGTCTGGATGTTCCAGTGGGAATATAAATAAGCTCCAGTTAGTCCAGAATGCAGCTGCTAGAGTCCTAACTAGAACCAGAAGATACGACCACATCACCCCGATCTTATCCACACTGCATTGGCTCCCAGTAAAATCTTGCATTAACTATAAAATACTTTTATTAACCTATAAAGCACTAAATGGTCTCGCGCCACAATATCTAAGCGACCTTTTGGTTTTCTATGATCCGCCACGCCTACTTAGATCAAAAGATGCAGGCTATTTGACGGTACCTCGAATAGTGAAGGCTACAGCAGGGGGAAGAGCTTTCTCTTATAGAGCCCCACAGTTATGGAACAGTCTTCCTATTAGTGTTCGGGACTCAGACACAGTCTCAGTGTTTAAGTCTAGGCTTAAAACGTATTTGTTTACTCAAGCCTACCCTGACTAGATTCTGTTCTACTACTTCGCAGTCGTAATAATCTTTTTTCTCCCTCTCTCCTTTCGCCGAGCCCCACATGAATTTATGGAGATACTAGAGATCCAGATCCTTTTTGCCTCTGGATGGAGCTCAAATCTTCTCTAATTCCAGACTGCTGGGACTACGGCTGCTTCTAAGGCCATACAGACTTCAGATAAATCCATAATGAACTTTTTCACACTATCTGTTGTTACCCAGATGAGGACGGGTTCCCTTCTGAGTCGGGTTCCTCTCAAGGTTTCTTCCTCTTAACATCTTAGGGAGTTTTTCCTTGCCACCGTCGCCACTCAGTGGCTTGCTCAGTTGGGATAAATTCACACCTTTAATATCTGTATACCGTGTTGATATTTCTGTAAAGCTGCTTTGAGACAATGTCTATTGTAAAAAGCACTATACAAATAAAATTGAATTGAATTGAATTAATTTGAAAGAAGCGGAATAGGTGAGACGGAGGCAGGCTGAATGACGAGGATAATTCAGAAAAGAGGTTGTTATTACATATAGGTGCCATGGTTGAGGCCGAGATGGATTTAAAATGACGGCTAAACTGACAGAAAATGTTTAGAGAGGTACGTACTATTGGATCATCCGTGTGTTGTGAAAGGGCTATAGGAAGGGAGGAGAACACCATAGCAGGGAGGGAGGTTGAAATACAAGACTTTGCTTCTAAGTGGCACCATGGAAGAGAGGGGGCCTGCACCCAGAGCACCAGTTTCTGAATATTAGCCGCCCAATAATAATACATGAAATTGGGCAAGGAAAGGCCACCACTTAGTCGACTCTTTCGAAGTGAAAATCTGGAAACCCTGGGAGTTTTTCCTGCCCATACAAAAGAGGAGATTAATTGGTCTATATTCTTGAAGACAGATTTGTGTAAAAACAAAGGGATGGACTGGAAAAGGTAGAGGAATTTTGGAAGAATGTTCATTTTTACCGTGTTTATTCTACCAAGAGGGGATAATGGTAGAGCTTCCCATCTTTGAAAGGCTGACTTCATGTATGAAATTAAGGGTGTAAAATTCTCCACCATTAATGCAGAATAAGAACGGGTGACATTAACTCCGAGATATTTGAATTTTGAATCCACCAAATGAAATGGTATTTCAGTTGGTTTTATCTTTTGGCCAGATTGGTTTATGGGGAAGCATTCACTCTTTTGTAGGATCAGTTTATACCCAAAAAATTTCCCAAAGTCATTTAATACATGTATTATCTCTGGAATAGATGCAAGTGGATCTGTAACATAAAGTAGTAAGTCGTCAGCATATAGGGCTAGTTTATGTTCAGTTCCTTTGTGGATTATACCCTGAAATACAGGAAGAGTTCTAAGCGCCAACGAGAGAGGCTCAATCGCTATGGCAAAAAGTAAGGGAGACCGAGCACATCCCTGGCGCGTACCCCGTGACAAAGTAAAATAGTCAGATTTAGCATCATTGGTATATATGGAAGCCTGCCGTTCCACATATAATAAATGGATCCATGATATCTGTCCATCCCAAAGCCGAACCTCTTTAGCACCATAAATAGATATTCCCATTCTATCCTATCAAACGCCTTTCTGCGTCCAGAGAGATGACCACTTCAGAGGAGTCGCTGTTTTGTTTTGAATACAAAATACTAAGTAGAGTACGAATATTAGAAAAGGAATGCCGTCCTTTTATCAACACGGTTTGCTCCTCTGAAATAATGCTCGGGAGAATCCCCTCTAAACGAGAGGCCAAAAGTTTGGCTAAAATCTTGACCTCAACATTGAGGAGGCTGATAGGTCTGTACGAATTACATAATGTTGGGTCCTTCCCATCTTTAAGCAATAGAGTTATAGATGCTTGTCTCAATGTTTGTGGCAGCGTACCTAGTTCTAAGGATTCCTCGAATACAGCCAGAAGTAATGGGGCCAATACAACATGAAATTTCTTATAAAATCCGGAAGGAAACCCGTCTGGGCCAGGTGATTTCTTAGATTGCAATGAATTGATTGAGTTAATGATCTCATATAAGGTGATGGGGCTGTCCAGTTCAGATGCCAATAGAGGGTCAACTCTGGGAAATCAATATTTCTAAGAAAATAGTCTGTGTTACCTGAATCGTCAGGAGCTCCAGCTGTGTATAAAGACGAGTAAAAACTTTTAAAAGTTGAATTAATTTCTACAGGATCCGAGGTTAATGCACCACTGGACTGCATAATCTGAGTCATAGAGCACGAAGCTACTCGGCTACACAGTTGGTGAGCCAACAACCGACCGACCTTATCCCCATATTCATAATAATTGCCATGCGTATGTAACAACAGCCTCTCCGCCTCACCTGTCGATAACAACTCGAACTCCGCCTGCAAATTAAGCCTTTGTTTATGCAGCTCAGGGGTCGGGCTGAGAGCATATTGGTCGTCAATAGCTCGTATTATTATCAGATATTTCTTTTTTCTTATCCTTGTGTTGCTTATTGGCATGAGCAGAATAAGAGATTACCTGTCCCCTTAAGAAGGCCTTTAAAGTTTCCCAAAGTAAAGAGTAAGAGATTGAATCAGTTTGATTAGTAAGAAGAAAATCATCTACTGAATTATAGAAATATTTGCAAAATGCTGAATTGGATAGAATTAAGTCTCCATGGTGGACGAAAGGCACGATGTGAAGGTCGAAGAATGACAAGACTTAGAGGAGCGTGGTCTGAAATAACAATTGGTAGATATTCAGAGTTTACAACCCGAGAAATTAGAGAGTTATTAATAAAAAAGTAATCAATGCGAGAAAAAGATTTATGTACGTGAGGAAAAAAAAGAATATTTTGTCACTGTGGGGTTAAAATACCTCCACAGATCAATGTAACCATTCTGAACCATAAACTCAGAGAATACCTTCGCCATTGTAGAGGGAGCCTTTGCAACAGCACTCGATTTGTCCAAAACTGGGTCAATAACACAATTTAAATCTCCCCCAAATATCAAGAGATGCATGTTCAAAGCAGGAATTTTCGACAACAAATTCTGAGCAAAAGGAGCGTTATCAAAATTCGGGGCATATACATTCACCAAAACTACTGGTGTCTGAAATGTTCCCTTCCACAATCACAAATCTACCATTTACATCAGAACTAACTTTATCAATAGAAAAAGGTCTTACTTATCAGGATAGAAACTCCCCTGGACCTGGAATCAAAATTGGAGTGGAACATATGCGATGTCCAGCGAGCTTGGAGTCTGCGTTGATCCCTGAGACGGAGATGAGTTTCCTGAAGAGATGCAACGTCAGGTTTTTGTAGTTTTAAATGTGTCAAAATCTTGGATCTTTTAATGGGACCATTCAGACCTTTCACATTCCAACTTTGGAATCTGAACGAGCTTCAGATATTTTCCATCAATTTAGATTAATACAGAATGAAGTACAGAGAGGTTGATATCAAAAGGAGAAAAAAATAAAATTCCGAAATAAATAAATAAATAAATAAATAAAAATAAGAGAGTACAGATTTAAACCTGACTGAAATGAATCATTAAACACCACTGAATGTGTCTGAAGTCTATTTTCTCACCGTGATTTCAGAACCGTTAAAAACCCCCAAAACCCTCAGCACTACACCCCGTCTTCTCTACTGCTCTCAGTGCACAGTGTTTCCATTGTGATGGAGGAGAGAGTGTCCGTTATTCTCAGCTTTCTCACAGAGCTGCTGATTTTCTCTCCTCAGACGCACATGCATCACCAACAGGAACACAAACGCAGATATCAGTATCAGTATCAGTACAATCCCCCACGCTGGTACACCTTCCTGCTGCTTGATGTGTGGAGACGACTCTGTAAAACACACAGAGAGAGAAATGACCCTGTGAGTCCCATTCCAGCGTCACACATCATGTCCACCTACACAGAACAGAAACATGACAACATGAGGACTCTGCAAGACGTCCACACACTGAGTCGGGATAGAAAGGGTGTTGATGTGGTGAAGGTTTGATCCATATGAAAGTGTCAGGAGGTAAAAACACACTCCAAACACAATCAGACTTTATTTCTATTGGACGATGCAGCAGGAGGAATTTACACAGAAAGGCTTACGGTGCTTTTAAAGTGAAGGAAAGCCGTGTGCTGATTTGGACTTCCATACAGAAAGGTAGGTGACACCAGAGGAGGCGTGAGACACCGATACAGATCTACAGAGCTCTTACTGATCGTTCCATCACTGATGGAGAACTGCTGTGGGTCTTGCAGAGTGATGTTGTGATGTAGTCTGACTGACTTCCTGCTTCATTAACTACATGTGCTCTCTGAGCGCTCTAGAACCCAATCCAGTGTGTTCTGCAGGGAGACGTGCTCTTTACTGTTGTGGATTAACACACAGAGAGGTTATGCTCAATTACACCGAGACTGCACAACACCTGCTGTGGGGACGTTTACACTTTCTGTAATCTTTACTGCATTGATAGACACACAGACATGCTCCATCACGCCATGACTGTGGGGGGCGCTATAGAGCTGTTCTGAGAAGAGCTGTTTCTCACTGATCAGACTACACCACACACACACACACACACACCTCTGATTTACTCTCTTACCTCTCATATGGACCGCTACGATGGTTAAAGTCTCGTCATTCACTAAATCCTCTCTGAAGACTTATTTGTATTCTTTATGATTTAATTGAGGGTGAAAGTTTTTCCACTTGTCCTTTTTTGGTTTTTGTCTAGTCTTTAAATTTGTTTTAATTCCGTTTTATATTTCTTGTACAGCACTTTGGTTTCAACATCTGTTTTTAAATGTGCTTTATAAATCAATAAACTACACTAAAAAGCACATCACAGTGAAATGTACGTAACAGAAATATTTCTTTACAGAGATTAGACCAGGTGATGATCAGGTTCCTACTGAGTGAAGACCACAGAACTGACTGATGTTTGTGTCTTTCAGAAACACAACTCATTACTAAACTGCAGTACGTCCAGCCAGATTGGACCTTTTTATTAATACTGTGTGTGTGTGTGTGTGTGTGTGTGTGTGTGTGTGAATAAATGAAGTGCTTTATGTTATTTAGACATTGTGGAATATTGGAATATTCTGACAGTCCAGTGCAGTTTAGCAGCAAGTTCTGTTCTTAAGACGAACACCTTGTTAATGAAGCCGGGTCAGACCTGGTTCTGAACAACAAGGAACCCAGTTCCATACAGCTACGTACATAACCAGCATTCTGTCCCAGTTCCATACAGCTACATACATAACCAGCGTTCTGTCCCAGTTCCATACAGCTACATACATAACCAGCGTTCTGTCCCAGTTCCATACAGCTACATACATAACCAGCGTTCTGTCCCAGTTCCATACAGCTACATACATAACCAGCGTTCTGTCCCAGTTCCATACAGCTACATACATAACCAGCGTTCTGTCCCAGTTCCATACAGCTACATACATAACCAGCGTTCTGTCCCAGTTCCATACAGCTACGTACATAACCAGCGTTCTGTCCCAGTTCCATACAGCTACATACATAACCAGCGTTCTGTCCCAGTTCCATACAGCTACGTACATAACCAGCGTTCTGTCCCAGTTCCATACAGCTACATACATAACCAGCGTTCTGTCCCAGTTCCATACAGCTACGTACATAACCAGCGTTCTGTCCCAGTTCCATACAGCTACATACATAACCAGCGTTCTGTCCCAGTTCCATACAGCTACATACATAACCAGCGTTCTGTTTCACCCCTCCTAACCTAATGATACGAGGAGCTGATGCACCTTTAGGACCAATTGGACAAACAGAAGTGTACTTACTCTCGATGAGGAGACGCACGTTACAGACGTCCTTATCGTCACACAGACACGTGTACAATCCTCTCGCACTGTAATCAGCTGCAGTGATGGTGAGATGTGGATTCCCCTTCAGGTACTGATCATGAGAGATGTTAAATCCCTCCTCTGGCCTGCAGGAGGTCTCATCACACCGAGCCAGAACACTACCTGGTTTATTAAACAGGCTCCATTTGAGTACACCAGAACATCTGGAGTCACAGGAGAGGGTAACGGGGTGATGAAGTTTGGCCGTTACAGAACGAACACCGGACACAGTGGGAGCAACTGAAGAAAACAGAAACAAACAAGAAAAAGTAAGCATTAATTTAAAAAAATAAATCTAAAAAACTCTTTAAATGTAGACTATTAACACAAATTACTGCTTAGGTACCTGCTGATACACACCAACACCATGTCACAAGAAATGTGAATAAAGAAACAGAAATGTTTGTAAGCACTACACAGTTGGGGAAATAAGTATTGAACATGTCAACATTTTTACAGTAAATATATTTCCAGTGAGGTTATTCACATGAAATTTTCACCAGACATCAGAATTAACTCAGGAAATCTGGAAATATAAAGATTTCACAACATTAAAGTCCAGAAATGAAGTAATGTGTAATAAAGAGGAGTGACACAGGGAAAAAGTATTGAACACGCTAACTGAAATGTATTTAATACTTGGTGGAGAAGCGTTTGTTTGTAATGACGCTTCATGACACTTCCTGTATGAAGGAATTAACGGGTCGGTTTCAGGTGTGATTTTGGCCCGTTCTTCCGCTGTTGGTGTAGTGTTTTTAGGGTGATGTGCAGCGCCAGTTCTTCTCCAAACATGGTGTGTAGTATCACAGCCAAAAAGTTCAGTTTTGCTCTTGTCTGATCAGACTACACTCTCCCAGTATTTCATAGGCTTGTCCAAATGAGTTGTAGCAAACTTTAAACGAGCTTCGACAGAGTCTTGCGTGTGAGCGTGAGCAGTGGAATGCATTGCCTATTGTTTTCTCTGTGACGATGGTACCTGCTTTCTCCAAATTACTGAACAAACATGTTGACTCGTTCAGTACTTACTTCCCCCGCTGTAACTCTGTGTGTGTGACACTACTAAGAAGAAAAGAAATCTTACAGGTGAAGATCTGCAGCCCAAACAGCAGTGTGTAGCTCCACATGTCTGCAGAAACACACAGTGGTATATAGGTAGGTGTCACATGTCACACTGGAATCCATGTGAATTCCCACATGCAGGGTTTCTGAGGAGAACATTGCCCAGAGCATCACACTCCTTCCACCCTCTTCTCTTTTTCCCCCCACAGATGAGTGGACCATTATGTTTTGATTAAATAGATGTGTGTGTAAAGTGAAGCGGTATTTTTGAGACACAACAAGTTTTCACTTAGATTGTATGATTCCATCCACCCATCCCTACGTGGCCCCGGCGGGAATCGAACCCCGCATCCTGGCGGTGTGACGCGAACGTGCTAACCAGCAAACCACCATGTGTCACATTAGTATATACACATAAGTATATATCACATTAGTATATACACACTAATGTATATATCACATTAGTATATACACACTAAAGTTTAGCAGAGCTGCTCTTATTTTGTTACAGATTCAGGATTATTCAGATTTACTGTAACACTAAACACTAACTCAGGACAGTGTTTCACTCACTGAAGAACTGATCTAAGACCAGGCTGAAAAAAAAATCCAAATCATGTACAATGTTGTGCTTATTATTTATGACCGGAGTGTTTCCGACACCACAGTTACAACACATCATAGTGAGGAGACAGATCTCCATTTAAATCTGAATTCAATCCGTCGTTGTGTTCGCAGCGGTCTGGACATAGTGATACAGACGCACGCGCTCCTTAATATTAATTAAGGAGCGAATTAATTAAAATTAATTCTGCTGTTATTATTAACTTCATCTACACAAACATAAAGAATTATTCTCACCTGAATATTGCTCGGAGTCTTCCACAGGACAGGAGGTGAGGAGTAAAACAGTTCTGGATAGCGGGTTTGACCCCGCCCTACACTCTACAAACTCAGCGGAACAGTGCACTTCCTAAAGCGCACGCGACGAAGCTGATGGAGCTGCGCGTCGCGCGGAACCGGCTTAACTGTTGTACGGGTATCACGCACGCACGCACACACACACACACGCGCGCGCGCGCGCACACGAAAACAACCAATAGTGGTTTACTGGATGCCCTCAGCTGTAAACCACAGAGTCAAAGCGGAACCGAGAAAATATTCCGCAAGACAAACCACTTGCCTTGACTTTTAAAACCACGTGACTTGACTTAACACCACGTGACTTGACTTTTAAAACCACGTGACTTCACCTGACGGCGATGAGAAGTGAGAGAAATATAAACATTTGGGACACGTTGGTGTGTATTCTCGACTGTATTTCTGATGCGTTTCACAACAAGAGGAACTCGATGAGTAAGTGTGCCCCATGCCGTGTTCTGACCCACTGATCCATAATGAGATTCACTGACAGCGAGTTCCATCATCAGTGATTACAGATTATACTGATTAATATTGCAGCTGTAGATTTCTCACACAGTAAAATAATACATGTTTATGAAGTGGACAAACTGAAGGACACTTCCGCTCGATGTGAAGATACACACGATGGAACTATAAGAGAACCACACTCGAACATATTTCTTTATCAGTCCAGCACGATTGTACAGTGTTCTTCAGTATTTTAAACAAATACAGTAGTTTATCACCTGAGGCATTTAGTATAGTTATAAAAATACACTACATACAAAAAGCATATAGAACAAATGTATTAAAAAGTTTCATTCCTTAAAAAATAGTTATATGAGGAGGGCGTTCTGTTCTTCACAGTATTATATATATAAATTCTCTTAAGAGATGAGAGAATCACGTGACAGTGTGTGGGCGTGGCAGTGTGTGTTCTCTCCCAGAGACTGGATCATCAAGCCAGGACCAGCAGATTTAAAGCTTCATGAATCTCAGTAACTTCACATCATTCACACGCAAACTGAAATTAGAACTCGGATGAACACGCTGTCGAACTTTCAGAGACATAAACGCTTTATTTTTATAAAACTTCACATCGCAAAATATGTCTAAGCCTTTTACACAAAATACAAAATTTACAAAATACAGTCTGATTTTTTTATAAGTCACATTTTTGTATAAACTTGGTCTGCTGTACACTGAATAAAAATAACATACAAAAGTACAAGAAAAAAGAGCAAATAAAAAGTATAAGAAAAAGAACTAAATTGCTTAAACGGCCGCACAACTCCCAACTGACTTCCTTCTCTCCCCTCTCAGAGACTGATGTCTCTAAACTCCTCCTCTCTACCCGTCCCACAACCTGTCCTTTTGACCCTATCCCTTCTCACCTTCTTCAGTCCATCTCTCCCACACTATTACCTGCACTCACACACATCTTTAACACATCGCTGTCTACTGGCACATACCCTCCCTCATTTAAGCAGGCCCGGGTTACCCCACTGCTTAAAAAACCGTCACTTAACCCTGCTGTATTTGACAACTACAGACCTGTTTCCCTCCTCCCTTGTTGTTTTTAATCAACTTTACATTTTTCTCACACAGAAGAACCTCCTGGACACCAAGCAGTCTGTCTTCAAGAGCAATCACTCCACGGAGACTGCTCTGCTTTCCGTCACTGCAGCCTTACGACTAGCAAGAGCAACCTCTAGATCATCTGTCCTCATCCTACTCCACCTCTCTGCTGCTTTCAACACTGTTGATGCTACTGTCAACTCTCTCCAGCCTAGACATCACTGGAACGGTTCTGCGCTGGGTGGAATCCTATCTCTCAGACAGATCCTTCAAGGTATCATGGAGGGGAGGTATTTCTGAAACTCAGCAACTCACACAGGGGTCAGTTCTGGGTCCACTCCTCTTTTGGATCTACACTACATCTCTAGGGCAGGTGATTGAGTCTCATGGCTTCTCATATCATTGCTATGCTGATGACACCCAGCTCCATTTGTCCTTCCAGCCTGACGATCCATCCGTCTCTGCACGTATCTCTGCTTGCCTGTCGGACATCTCGGTCTGGATGATTGAACACCATCTTAAGCTCAACATGGCAAAATCTGAGCTTCTCGTCATCCCAGCCTGTCCCTCAATCAACCACAATCTCACTGTACAGCCCGGCTCAACCACACTCAAGCCAACCAGCACGGCCAGGAACCTTGGGGTGATTCTTGATGACGGCTTGACCTTTACAGACGACATCTCAGCAAGTGCACGGTCCTGTAGGTTCATCCTGTACTACATTAAGAAAATCAGACCCTACCTCACCGAACAGGCTACACAGATACTAGTCCAGGCTCTTGTTATCTCAAAACTGGACTACTGCAACTCACTACTCTCGGGCCTCCCAGCAGCTCCATCAAACCCCTGCAGATGATTCAGAATACTGCAGCACGCCTTGTCTTCAACCAGCCCAAGAGAACCCATGTCACACCCCTCTTCATCTCCCTCCACTGGCTTCCTGTAGCTGCCCGCATCAAATTCAAGGCCTTGATGCTCACCTACAAGACCTTGTCTGGAACAGCACCCTCCTACCTCAACTCTCTCCTGAAGGCTTACGTTCCCTCACGCAATCTGCGATCGATTAGCGACCGACGCTTATTACTGCCTACTCAGTGTGGCTCAAGGTCCCTTTCCAGAACATTCAAAGTAACGGTTCCTCAGTGGTGGAATGAACTTCCAAATTCAACTTCCAATCTGGACCACAGAATCTCTCACCATCTTCAAAAAACAGCTAAAGACCCACCTCTTCTGTCAACACCCATCCTAAAAAACACCTTTAAAAAATAATAAAATAAATTTGCACTTACAGCTCTACTCTGTGCACTTTGCTTCTTCTGGAACTCAATCGCTTTGCTTGTATTTTCTCATTTGTAAGTCGCTTTGGATAAAAGCATCTGCTAAATGAATAAATGTAAATGTAATGTAAATGTAGGGTCAATTCTCTATGAAAACAAATACAGACATATTGCTATGGAGCCAGGGTCTGATAGAATACAATAACAATGCACAACACACATTTTCATGAACATCAGCATAGTTTGGTTCATCCTCACACCCGTCAGTTTGTTTCCTCCTCACACGCGTCAGTTTGTTTCCTCCTCACACCCGTCAGTTTGTTTCCTCCTCACACCCGTCAGTTTGTTTCCTCCTCACACCAGTCAGTTTGGTTCATCCTCACACGCGTCAGTTTGTTTCCTCCTCACACCCGTCAGTTTGCATTTTACTCCTCAGGCAGCTAATAACAGCAAAAACATGTGTTCACAGATAAAAATAAAATCCATTTTAAACTGAAGACATATTCATGTTCTGGGACAGGCGGTTTGTTCAGTCTGTGTCACTAAACATTTTTCCAGCACGTCTGATTTACTTTATTTGAAGGATGTAATTTGAGGTATGTCCCTGTAATCGAGTCAGAATAAAGAATATGTGCATAGGCCACTTAAAATACTGAATACTGACTCAACACACGCTTATTAAGCAGTAGTGAGCACCAAAGCGTGTTTAACCCTTTAACGCTCATATCACTCGTCCTTTAGGAGGAAATCTCCACGAGGATCACAGCTGGAAGAAGTTAGTTCTGTCTTGAGGTCAGAAAATCTCCAAAACGAATTATTTCGGACTGTTACTCTTCAGACTTTATCACCTATGGGCATGGATGATGAAGCATTGTTTAACGTGATGCTGTGGAGTTATGTTTATTCCTTCATGTCCATTTGTCCACTTATAACTTTTAGATGTAACCCTTTTATATGACGATGTGGTCACGATGACGTATTACTTCCCTGATTGTGACGGGTAATGATGGATCATTGGTCATGTGTTGATTTGAAATGATGGTTTGTATATGCCTGATGAAGCTCATGGGACTGAAACGTTGTGAATAAAGCTATTTTGATTCATGTGTAAGTACTGTTAGTTTGCATGATTCTGTTTTGTTTTTAATAAATAAAGTTTAAAAATAAATGAATAGATAAAACTAACTAAAACCACAGAACTGAAAAGGGGGTGTACTTTCTTTTAACCATGACTGTAGGCTGATTGATAAAAATACTGCTAATGTGACCTGATATAGTGTTGGGGGAATTTAGCTGAATGCAGACGGATTGTCTTACTGAAAACTTTGATAGTTTAAAGTGAATTCTATTCTGCACGGGCTGGCAGTGGATGGAGTGTAACATGAGTAATGCAGTCAATAGTTTTATACGACGTGGCTCATCTACACTCTGATTAATTCTCTTATCATACACTCTGGACCTGGCCTAAGGGTTCTTTTTAATTCGGCTCTTCTCCTGGATGGTTACCATCTCTATTCTGCTGGAGGAGAGGGAGTCTGTTGTTCTCAGCATTCTCACGGAGCTGCTGAACTTCTCTCCTCAGACGCACATACATCACAGATACAACCACAAGCACAGATACAAGCAGTACCATCAGTACAACCACCCACACTGGTACACCTTCCTGCTGCTTGATGTGTGGACACGGCTCTGTAAAACACACAGAGAGAGAAACGACCCTGTGAGTCCCATTCCAGCGTCACACATTATGTACAGCATGTGGTGATGAAGCACGGCTCTGATACCAACTTTAACATGCAGCAGAACCTCTCTCAGATATTCTCTCTTCACTTCTACACCCAGGTGCAGCCTACAGCCTTCTGTTCTTTTCACATCAAACCTCTACATCATCCATTATTCCAGGATTGACCATCAACACATCTCCTGACTCAGTGCAGTGTGCACACTGGTCCTCTGTGTGTGTGGACAATGGTCCTGTGTGTGTGTGTGTGTCTGTGTGTGTGTGGACACTGATCGTGTGTGTGTGTGTGTTTGTGTGTGTCTGTGTGCACACTGGTCCTGTGTGTCTGTGTCTGTGTGGACACTTTCCTGTGTGTGTGTGTGTGTGGACACTGGTCCTGTGTGTGTGTGTGTGTGTGTGTGTCTGTGTGGACACTGGTCGTGTGTGTGTGTGTGTGTGTCTGTGTGGACACTGGTCGTGTGTGTGTGTGTGTGTGTGTGTGTGTGTGTCTGTGTGGACACTGGTCGTGTGTGTGTGTGTGTGTGTCTGTGTGGACACTGGTCGTGTGT